>NW_010973093.1:3297665-3297910 GCF_000737465.1 Haliaeetus leucocephalus | reverse complement strand
CCTCCCTCCGGCCCGGTGCGAATGCGGTCGCAGGCGGCGCGGAGCGATGGGCGGCAGCGCCCGGGGGCTCGCCTACATGGTGGGGAGCGCAACCAGGGCGGAGCGGCTACCCCATGCCCGGCTCCGCGCTGCGCCGCTCCGGCTCGGCTCTGAAGTTTGCACCAGCTCGCTGCGGGCTCCCAGCTGAGGGGCGGAGAGCGGCCCTGCCTCCCTCAGCCGCCCGCAAAGAGCCGGCTCCTCCTTCC
>NW_010973093.1:3281702-3297642 GCF_000737465.1 Haliaeetus leucocephalus | reverse complement strand
CGGGGCCGGCACTTGCTGCGTGAGCAAAACGCGGCGCCGGATCGGGAACCGCCGCTGCCCCCCAGGGCCCGGCCGGTACCGGAGGGCCGCCGCTGCTTTCCCCGGCCCCTGGCAGGTGCCCGGGCCCGGGGCGGGAGCCCTCCGCCTGCCGCTGCAGGGTGCTCGCTCCCGCCCGCGCCTGGTCCCCCCGCCTCGGGCTGTCCCCGGGCCCGCCTGTGCGGGGGGAAGGGGCGATGCCCAGAGAGCAAAGGGCTTCGTTTGGCCGGGAAAGTCACCGGGCCGCTCCTTCTGCGCTGGGGGAACCCCTGCGTGCCAGCCGTGACCTGGTGCCTGTCCCCCGGGCAAAGCGGGGTGCCAGCGGCAGCGCCTCGCCGCAGCGGGTTGCTCTGCCCGCAGCAGGATCTCCACCTGGGCACGGTTCCTGCGTGGACGGGGGCTGACAGTTTTGCTGGAACCTTCTTGTGTCTCCACTTACCAGGAAGCCCTTGGGACTCGATCTTATTTGTAAAACTCTCCAGCACTTAATGACCGCTCTGGATAACTCCTTGTCTTGTTTAATGTCCCTGTTTATCCCATAGTTGAGTTTGGATACTTAACCCTTAGCGGCAGAGACCCTTCTGCGAGAAACCAGAGGCAAAGAAATGCCTTCCAAGATGTGAGGGAAGTGCAGGGGGTGAATCAGCCCCAAAACCAAACTACCCGGGCCAAGATAAATGGGGGGGAAAAAAAAAAACCTAGATGTGGGGATGGGAGGGGCGGGGAGAGGAGGACCCAGCCGCACGCAGACTGTGCTCCGATATGCCAGGCGCCACGTATTTCTTTCAAAGAAGCAACAAGGGGGTCGAGATTGATAGTGCACATCCGCAGATAGGAGAGGGGTTAAAATATTTCCAGATCACTGAGTTTCTCAGTCTCCTGTCGTTCTTTCAAGTGTCTGTCACGCAGCTTTGTCAAGGGCACTGCACAGATTTTTCTAGGTGAGAGTTCATGGATGAGTATTAAACATTTACACCCTGTTCACAGTTTGGTGTGTTACCCTCCTCAGTACCTTTTAAAACACCTTGCGACGTGCCCCTGTGCTGTCTGGGAGGATCCGATGGCTAAACTGGGATATTCCAGTTCTGAGTGCTTCCTGCCTGCTTCTGCACCCAGGATTAAATCCTTCACAGTGTATCCCCTTCCATTTGTGGGTTTAGCTTTTCATGTCGTTTTTGTTTGGTAAATTACAGGTACTGTTCTGTTGATTATGAAGTATTAACATAATTACAGTAATTATGTCAAATGATGCAATGCATGTAAACATGTAATTAGCATGCAGGGACAACACCGAGCAAAGTGATGACAACATGCAATAATGCAAAATGCCTTATTCTCCTGGTCATGTGCAGTGACACGGGCTTTAGAGCTCAGTGCCTTGATTATTTCTTTAGAAGGAGGTTTTGTCAGAATGTTTTGCTTCCTTCCCTCATACTGGAAAGAAAAGCATCCAGAGAAAACACCGTATTGCTTTATTCCTCACCGTGTTTGTATGTGCAACCCTCTGCATGCCCCCCAACTTACTGTATCTGATTTCCTTTGCAATATTTGAACTCTCTGCATTTGATAAAACAAACAAATGCCCAGGCAGCTGCTCACGTTACACTTTCAAACTTTTGAAACTGTCTGAAAACTGGGAACTTTTAAGATACAGAACAGTGTGTGCTGTTTTGCAGTGGCTACTACCTCTGGCTTTCATTCTCCCCCTTTTAAGTCGGAAAAGGCAGCGGCATTTAGTTCTGGGGACCCAGAAAAGTAACGGCAACATGGGGGTTGTGAAAACCCCTCCTGTCCTCCATGCCTTCATGATGCTGACACGGTTCTTCATCTGACCCAGGCTGATGAGTCTTACAAATGAGCAAAGCCCAGGGTTGTGGCTGCAGAGCCAAGGATGGTGGGTGCAGAGCCCGGGGTTGCGGGTGCAGGGCCAGCGTTTCTGGCTGCAGAGCCAGGGGTCGTGGCTGCAGAGCCATGCCCAGGTTAAGCCTCCCCCGGTTCAAAAGTGAAGGGCAGAAGGAGATAGGGAACCTCTGCAGCGAAGGGGGCTGTTTGGTTTGCTCATTTGCATCTCAATCCCCACAATGCTCTTCCGGCTACTCACAGCTATTCCATAGTAGTGCTCTTGGCTGAGATCTGGGAACACGCTCAAAGGGTGAGGCAGCTTTTGGATGCACTGAGCTGTTTTCTGTTTGAGCTGTGAAAAGCAAACATCTTTTCAAGAGAGAACATTCTGAACAGTAATTTTTTTGCATTTACAATTCAGAAAGAGCAGAACTTTACTGAAATCTGGGAGGAAAATATTGTATAATGTCAAAAGGAACATAAATCCTCTGCAGCAAAGGCTTCACGCTACTCTGAAAACAGAAGCCACCAAGTTACTACACTGGCCTAATGTGGCAGAACTGGAGACGCAGGTTCTGGAAACAGCTTCACACACTCGAACGCTAGAACCCCAATAAAGTTCCATTGCCTTCCTCAAGGAGCAACTCAGAGATGAGGACCTACACAGTCACTTCAGACACTTGCTTCTAAAGTCACTTTTAAATATTTGCTTGTCACGGCTACAAACCCAGGCACAAACAGCGGTGATTTTAAAAGACTCGGAGAACAGGTGGCTGCAGGAGGAGAACCTGTTGAAGGCAAGATGACTAATTTGCTTCAGTACTCAAATGTGCAGATTTGGAGAAAACAAAATCAAGCGGTGATTAGAGATGGGCTCAAGCTCAGGTCTGGATTTACATTTTCTTCAAAGCATGGCTGTGTTTAGATCCTGGGTATTAGGGACAAAACTCTCCTGCCAAGTTGGGACCCTGCCGGAAGGCATAGTAAGGGCACTTTCAGATGCAGGATTTTGGGTTAAGAGCATCTCAGCTGAACATGCAAAGCTGGTTTAAACAGTGTGGCAGAGCTAATCTGTTGAAAGGTCTCACTCAGCATTGCTGTCCCGAAGGGAATATATATGGGAGAACTGCAAACTCCTCAAGAGCCTTGCTGGTCATTACCCAGCCCATGTGTTGGTTTCGCCATGTGTCCCCATGTTTTGCAACTCCCAACCAGCTCCCTCTCAGCTGATTTATTTTCACGCTACTCAGCTTGCAGGAGGTGAATCAGGTCCTGTGGTTACAGAGCAGACCCAACGGCTAGTGCGTGGTGTGCAGCCCCTCGCTGGCTGCCAGGAAGGGAAATCTGAAACTTTAAAGGAGGAGGGGGAAGGAGGAGAAGGAGGGTATTTTCTGGAAAGGCAAAGCCTTAGCTGAACAGCATGCATGGCAAAGCAGGAGGGAGAAGAGAGTGGTCTAAGAATTCAAACAAGCCACAGGGAGGACAATAGAAAATTAATACGGGAGCAATATGAAAGACATAGAATTTCTAAGGTAAATCCAGGGGACGGGCAGGAGTAAGCAGAATAACAAAACAGGGAGAGGTTCAGTGGCTGAACAGACAGTGGGAAATCTGTGTGTGTAGTGAGGGGGAACGTGTTACTTGCTCTCATGAAATTAAAATTAGTAATGAAAATACACTCATCCATAATTGCACCCTTCTGCTTATTCCTGCTTACTTCTGTTAGTAGTAATATCTGAGCATAGTTCCTATTACTCCTAAATCACTGCTGCTCACGGCTTGCTTTTCTTGTTTTAAATGGAAAAGTTTTGGCCTTTGGAATGTAACAGAAAACAACACACATTTAAAGAAAAATAAGCAAATCTCTCCTAGAAGCAGCTAGCGTTAACTGCATGCCTGAAATCAAGTCATAGGACAACAGGATTTCTGATGGAACAGTGTCAATTTAGAGGTTGCGTTTGAAAGAGTGAGGCAGCATTACAGAAGTGTTGAAAGAGGGGGCGGGGGAGCGAAGCTGCCCCTCTCCCCGTGGACACACAGGCAGCTTTCTGAAGCAAACAGCTACCCACTGAACTGGCAGCTCCCGCTGCAAGCACAATCCAGCTTCCGCCTCTGGATGTTTGCATTAGGATCCCAACCAGCTCCCACCCAAATCAATGGATTTTGCTGTAGGCACAAAAGGGAGACTTAGGTGTTTTCAGTCTTAATTGTCAGATAAACAGAAAAACTCTGGGGAAAAAAAACCCCAACATTATTTGGACAAGTTAATTACAAGACATAACTCCATAATAAAGAAATAAAAAAGTGGAGATGCCCAGACTTGTGATGTGGCCAAACCAGTAGGTGTACCTAAAGTTACACCTATCGGCTCCTACTGCACGAGGGAATGTGAAAACAGGGATGCTACCTCTGCAGGCAATGAAATTCATTTACCATGAATACTTAGACATTTAAGGCAAATCAGTAGTTTGGCCAGTAGTATATTTTACTTTTTAAATTTCTACACTTAGAGTTGCTGGCAAATAAATGTCCCTTTCTCCTCAAGGTGTTTATTTCCATCTCACAGTTACGGAGCAGGGTAAAACATGGGACTAACACCGGCTTTTAAGCAGGGAAGTCAGGCATGCTCTCCTCCCCCGGGTCCCCCAGAAGCAATGGGGAGCGAAGTCCCTCTGCAAGACCGGGTAACAGCCCAGGTAAGAGCTGAATCACCTTCTGCAAAGTTCCTGCCTCACCATGCTGACTGCAGAGGGAGACTACACTCCTGGCTACACCACTTAATTTAAGCACCTCAGCTAGCTAAAATACATGCAGATTAGGGAGGCTGAGTGAGGGTAATCTTGGCCAAGGAGTCTAAGGTGGAGTAAGGATTAAACCTATGCTCTGTGATAGTGCTAAAACCATAGCTTTAGGATACCAAGGACCATTTTCCCAAACCACACAGCTTGGTTTTCATCAAGCCAAGGGCCACAGCATCACAGCAGCAATGATTCCTGTGCTTTTCTCTCACTATATTCCCCCCCCAAACACCTTAAACTGTTAAGCAACCCAGCCCATGCAGACAGGAATTTGCTTTTTACTCTTTGCACATCAAACTGAAAAGCAATGAAGGGAATGATGTCTGGACCCAAGCAGCCTATTGAGAGGATCAAAAAGGTAACACAAAGCACAAAAGATGGCTAAGAAACACAGATCATTTGCCATCCCACACAGCAAAGCTGTCTCAGGACCTGGGGACCCAGGCAGAGGATTTAGTGCCTAAGCCTAGAGACTCCTCTGGGTTGCAGGCATTAACTCATGCTTGCATGCCTGAGACCGGATAAAGCTGAAGTCAAAAACAAAAACCTCTGAAGAGGCCTCAGCATATTGTTGTTTTGGGGATAGTCCTGTGCATTTCATCCACAAAAATTAGTGTTTTCTTTTCATTTCACAATAACCTAGGTATTTAAAATGTCTGCCAAAAAGTACTCAGAAACCCAGCATTTAATCTGAGGACTTTTCAGGAGGACCAGTTGTTTATTTTTACCATCTAATGAACATTAATTTCCTGTTTTAGAAAACGTAATTTATGCCACTGGTGAAGCTGATATTTATCTTTATATATATCCTCTTGCCTGGCTTAGTTTTTCATTTTCTCCAGTTCCTCCAGCCTGCGTGCACTCTGCAACCTGTAGACTCAGCCTGCGCAATTGGTGGTTCTTCAAACGTGTTCAGAAGTTTCCAGTACATGGTGGGAGAATATGATAGCAGAGGACATAGGTCTGAATCCATTAGTAGTCACTTCTCATAATAAAAACAAAGCTAAGGAGAGTATTTGTAACACTGATCTGAAAACAAGAATATATTTTCCTTTCTGCCTCAGAACTTAGACAAAACTAATGCAAGTTACACTAAACAAATCCAGCCCTTGCCAGGATAAACAAACATTTGCAGTGTGTTTGCTACATGCCTGTCATGAAATAAAGACACTGACATGCATTTTAATGCAACTCTCCTACAAATTGTGAAAAAAATAATTGTGCACTGGGTATTCGTTGCTAGGTTACTAGAAGGGAAGAGAATATTTTTGCAGACACGATGAACTAACAAGGTAAATAATTCAACTTAATCATTTGCAAATTTCACACTTAATTTTCAACAGCAGGTCTTTTCAGAGTCCAGATCAACCTCAGATCTGATGACAGTGATTTTTCAGAGCAAGGCTGACAAGCTCCTGTGAGCCAGATTTGGCCCAGGGGGTAGTTTTTATGTGACAAACTTCCCCTCCCGAATACAATGGCAGTTTTACAAGAAAAAAGGCAGGGAGGTTTGCCCAGTTGTTATTAACAGCACATTAATTTTCATTTCTTCTTAAACTCAATCACTCACTGAGTGATGTCTTACCAAATACTGCAGCATTAACAGAGAAAAAACTAAAATTGTACATGCCCAATCTGTCTGTACAGTACTCCTATCAGCAACATTCTGGGAGGAATAGCACTAATTCTGATTAAAGCAGATCAGGGATTGTAGAACTAATCCATAAATTCTGACATTATTACATACTTGCTTAAGGAAAAACAATGGATTAGATCATGAAATCAGATCTGTGCTGCTCCACAAAGCAGGGTCCTTTGTGCTGCTTTGTGGCAGTATTTGCAGGGCAGATGTATCTGAAGGAAGGGGTAAAGGGCCGGGCATCCCCAGGTGCCTTTTAGCACCACCCAGGTCAGCAGCAAGAAAACTCCTCCAAAGAGACCTGAAGCTCAGATGAGAATCTTTCTATTCTGCCAAGTTTCCAGATGACAACCAACACATCTGCTGAAAGAGATTCTGATTTTTTTTTTTCTTTTTCTTTGGTTCAAAGCATGTTTTGGCTATTGTGGCTTTAGCAAGTCAAATTACACTCTCATTTAGGTGCCAACAAATCTGACCACAGAAACAGTCCACTGATTAAGTAGCGGACTGAGGAAGAGGCAAGTTAGGTTCTCTGTCAAAGTCTCCATTCAGTGCCTTGCATGACCTTCTGAAAGTCATTTCTCTATATTGTGATGCTGAATCTAGTTGATGAGGAACTCTGAAAATCAATTGACACAAATTCATGGTGGTCTGCCAATATATTGTGACAGCAGTGGCAAAGGCAAAACAACATGAAAGCTCGAAGGTATGGTAATAGGCATTGTTGAGGCTAAAAGATCTTAATTTGAAATGTCCCAAGGACAGTGACAAGCCATGAAGTCTAATGAAAACTGAGGAGTAATGACTAGCAAATTAGAAAGTATCTTTACTCAGAAACACCATGAAGCCAGAATAAATGTTAATATTTTTAGAAGATGCTGTGGTTACCCAAACTCTCTTTCTTGTAATGCTTTTGGGAGAAGTCCTTGAAGCAGTATGTAAGTATCAAATCTGAACTTTGCTATCCTGGTAATATATATGTCTATGTATCTTCTGGTTTCTCAGGCAGAATTCTGGCTGAAAATCCAATCAAATCCATTCAAAGGTAAAAAGACTAGTGTAAGACTTTGAAGGAAATGGGAATCCTTCTCTACTGTTGATTTCACTAGGTACTTGTGCTCCCATGAAGAACTGGATGAGGCCTCTTGTTACATATCAAACTTTCTCATTCTTTTATTCCTAGGTCTCATGCTGACAAGACTGGGTTGAGCCTTATGTGGACCCAAATGCTTGAATGGACACAAAAATCTGACAGTCTCTACTTTGCTCCCCCAACAGTGACCTGTCTCATTCTACCTAACATGTCTTTCAAGGAGATTTCTGGAGATCTCACTCATCACTTAGATCAGATTCTGTTTTTAAATTATCCTTCGTTTAGATGGAAAGAATGAGATTACTTTCTTCCGTACTGGAAGACTTATCTCTTACCAGTTTACAGTCATATTTTTTTTAATATTTTATCCAAAAATGATGGACTATTTCAAGGGGGAAAAAAAGGTAGAACTAACCCAAATGGTTGATTATCTTTGTATCTCTAGTTCTATTTCATTTCATGCCTCCCTCACTTCACAGCACTATAACCTTTTTGAATTGCCTTCTGTGATATCCACTCCTTCACTGTTGACCATTGCTCACTTATTCATTGCTTGTTGGATCAGCTGGGCACTTGCACAATCAAGTCTTTGTTATGCTTTCAGACAGGCTGCAAGTCACAATATTGAAGCAGCACAAGGACTGTTTCCTCTGCTGGTATTCTTCTTCCCTGGCATTTAGGAAGACAACATCCTAAACACATGAAAATGCATATAAAGTAGTTACGACAATAATTCATACAACAGCTCTCATTTAACTGGCTACACAATGTCTTTTCCCTGTTAATTGTCATAAGAGAGTGAAGTACCCAAAAGGCTGAAGAGTTTTTGCAAGTTGGTCAACTGAGAAACATGAATTTGCTTCTTTAAAAAGTGGAGCAGAGCTCAGGTTTATTTAATGAATCAGTAGATGATGGCTGGTGATACACAGTTAGCGGGGATCCTAGAAAAGCTGCTCTCTCCAACCAGTTAATTGGCCTAAACAAAATGGAATGTAGTTTTCTAACTAATAAGCACTGACAATAATGAAGAGCAACTGCAGGGATGGTGGGAAGATAAAGGAATGCACATA
Source organism: Haliaeetus leucocephalus (assembly GCF_000737465.1). Taxonomy (NCBI): domain Eukaryota; kingdom Metazoa; phylum Chordata; class Aves; order Accipitriformes; family Accipitridae; genus Haliaeetus; species Haliaeetus leucocephalus. The sequence goes on along the minus strand of NW_010973093.1, from coordinate 3,289,164 downwards.
CCAAGGTTCTGCAACAGTATGAAATGTCAAAGTTCAAGTTTATATGCATAATAACCACAACTGGCACATGGGTTGTTGGGCACATAAATAAGCTGAGAACCCATGATGAAAACACTAACAAATACAACTTTATACAGTTGGAGGTTTTAAAACAAAATGAAACTTCTCATATGCATATACAGATACCCCAGTATTCAAACACTTGCACGATCTGCTTCTAGGCCAATGCTATCAATGCAGTTGGACACCTATATATCCTTGAACTCTGTCTCAATAGGCACAGTATTGGACATAGTACAAGAAGCAATGTTAGGAAAATGCTATTTTTAGTTCATTTCACTTAAAGTCAAAATGAGGATCTTGGCTTCCCAGATGGTGAAATTGAATCTCTCCGTCTCTTGCAGTAGAAAAAAAGGAAGCACCTTATATGGGAAGGGAAAGTTTAGATAGAAGTTAAGTAGCTGGGTTGCTTATGGAAAGAATAAGAGTATTCAGCAGAAGTAGACGAGTAAGGATTTTGTCACAGGGAGGGAGAAGCAGAGACTTTTGTATATGGTGTTTTATTGCAGGCTTTAATGGCATCAGGATGATGTTACCAGGGAGTCTCTACAGAATGAAATAATTTACTGTCATCTCTTATATCCTGCTAGCACAACAATGTAGTCTCCATAGACCTACTCCTAAAGCAGTTTTGATAGCCAAATTCTATCTGTAATGCCACAGAAGATGTCATAACCTTACCTAAAGAAAAACCTTGACACAATTGTCAGTTTATTCACATAAAATTATTGTGAATTGATAACATCCTTTGAAAGGGTTATTATACAGACAGATTTGCTGAGGTCTAAGGGGCTCCAGACCTTCCTTTCCTTTCTCTCTCACATGCTCCGATGCTGGCAGCCCCCACGGTCCCTAATGCTGCATGGGGCTACGGCTTCTTCTCAGCATCCCTGCAGCCAGGGAAAAGCAGCAGTGCTGTGCAGTGCCCAGAGCCCGGTGGTCTCATCACCTCCTACTCCCCACAGCAGCCCACAGGTCTTCCAGTTGGGCTCAGTGGCCCAACATGAGGATGTCCCTATCACGAGTCTTGACTTGACAGATGATCTCACGCTGGGGCTGTGCCTCTATCCCTCCCACAGTCCAGGAGCCACATGCACTATTGGATAAGATAGTAAGAAGCCGTCACAGATACCATTTACACAGCTATGTTGGCCTGTTTCCTCATAGAGCTGGAGGTCCCCAGGTTAGCAGCGTATTTGTCAGGCGGTTCAGAGGCCTTCCTGGCCTTGAAACCAGTTACATTCAGAAAAGAAAGTACATAAAAATGGAGTAACAGCTTTTCACTGAAAGAGAACAGTTTCCTGTCTCTGTTCTGCTCACATCCGGTCAATTTTCTGACAAGAATTACATCTTTACTACTCTTTTACAACACACAGCCAATATAGCTGTAAGGCAGTGAGCTGCTTACTAGCCTTTGTATTACCAGCAGTATTATTAACTTTAATGAATCCGTAAAATCTGTTTTACTGAAGATGCATGAACCTGAAAGAACTTTGAATTTCATAACCCAGGGTGAGTCTGAAGAACTGGCATTTACAGGAAAATGGAAAAACAGTCTTTGCTTGAAAATTAAACAAAACTGAAATGGAATTAGTCACAATAAACTGTACTTTAAACCCCACTTTTCCAAGTAGATTAGTATTTTAAGAATGATATTAAAAGATATGATATAATAAGATGTCTTTTATAGGGTAGTATAAAGATTTAAAGAACCTATTGAATTCTATTTTCAATGAAGATGTATTAAGCAAATATTGCTGTATTCTCTAGAGCTATACAATTCTTGTAATCTTTTCTTCAGAGGCCTTTGGCTAATTCATAATTCAAAACGTTACTCATTTCCCTTCCTGTCTGTATGTCATATAAAGATGTGCATCCAATACATCGTCTTGTGGATCTCTGTATATTATACACATCCCAGTTCCTGTTATGTATACACTCTTTTGTAGGGATGTGATTTATTTCTTTAAGCACTTTCCCATCTTAAAATGTCAGATGCTTCCTGTACTTATACACAAAGAAGTTTAAGGTCCCAAAGGTACTGATGTTCCACAAAATTCTGACTGCAGACAGTATGACTTTAACAGTGAATCTTTGGGAAATATACAATTCCACCTACTTTCCTCAGCTCTCTAGCATAACTTTATTTCATCAGTGTTTAACACATCAGTCATCAAGAAGATCAAACAGAGGTATGGTTATGAAAAACAAAGAACCTAAATTGAACTTTCTAAAGGTTTATTCTTCTTCAAGTAGAAGCTTTGATTCTCAAGGGTTATCACTTATGGCACACAGGAACTTGTCAAGATTAGGAAAATGGGATTTCAAGGCTAACTTTTATCTATTTCCATTATCTGAATCTTGCTATCTTTTGTAAATAAGATTTTTTCCCTCCAAATAACTCACTTATAAAGTTTTTTGGGTAAGTAAGGAAAATACCATTATTACTTTACTGGGTTTCAGACTGGTTACTTAATAACAAAACCTAACTGCATTAGCCAGGTGGTTAGACCATAATCGGTTGCGTATCACTGGGTTCTCCAGCAGATTTGACCAGCTAAAAAGTAAAGGTGTTTCTTTTATTGTATTTTAAAAACACAGCATTATATAGAAACATTCTTTTAAGAAAAGATTACCAAATAAAAGTCTAACTTTGCTTAAGATTGCTCAATTATTGAAGCCCTAGGCAGAGAAAAACCTGCACGGATCTTGTTCAGTTCTGTGGAAGAACTGTGCCTCTCCCTTGCCACTACCTTATCTCCTGCAGTCTTAATGCCACAAAACCACGCTAAACATAAATGTACACTCAACCGCCTGAACTACAGCAGCTAAGAGAATGGCTCAAGCAGAACAGGGAACCTGCACAAAATTGCAGTGTGGCCCAGCAGACTGATGAGAGGACATGACATGAAAGTGCACAGGGAGTGGAATGACTGGTGGTGGTCAAGAAGAGGGTACGTTCGGAGCTGTGGACTGGTACTGAAATGAATGGGATCTTTCTAGTTCACCCACAAAGGTACCTAAGTCCAGTACTCCTGTTAACAGAATATTTGCGACATTTGCCAACTCATAAAAACAAGCACGGACTTCTTCAGATTGACTCATTTTAAAAAAAGAAACAAGCAACAGCAACATCCTTTATAACGACAGCTAATGTTTCAAAGAGAGAAATGTATCATACAACAGTTCTTCTCTGAAGAGCAACAGCATTTTTCAGTGAGGTTATTCAAACTCAATATGCCTAAATTATCTTCAGGTTTTCTTCAGAGCAATTACCCCTGCAATTTCAGCTGAGCATTTGAGTCTTGAGTACACAGGGAAATTGGCCCAAATAACTCTTCGGTACTAGCCCTGCTAGTAATAAAGGCTCTGAAGGCCAAAGGAAGGCATTAGCAACACTTGTGCAACTCCCTTAACGGGGTGTACACATGTAACTAATTGGAAACCAGTAAACAATTCTGGTATTGAAGCACAAAGCAGATAATCTCACTCACACTACTTCAGTCATTTTCTTCTCATGTGGCTGACTGGAATAAAACTGCTAAAATACTGTTTCCCTCATGCAGAAAAAGATCTAGGGGATATAATAGATCACAAGCTGATTAGGAGTCAACAGTGTCAAGCCATTGTGAAAAAGGCAAACACTGCACTAAGCTGTGCAAACAGGAGCATGGCTTGCAAGACATGGGAAGTAATCCTGCTCTGCCCAGCACTGGTACAGCCCCAGCGGGAACACTAGGTCTGGCGCTGGGTCTCATTCTCCAGCGGAGATGCAAAGTGACCAGAGAGAGTCCAGAAGAGAGTGATGAGAATAAACAGAGGTCTAAAGCATGACCAGCGAGGAAGGACTGAAAGAATCAGATGTGCATAACCTAAACAAGAGAGCGGGATGGGAGGGAAACGTAACAACCATTTGCAAATACGTAAATTGTGGCTGTGGAGAGGAAGGGAATGACGTGTTTTCTGTGTGCAGGGTGGATAAGGAATAACAGATTTGGGATGGAGTTTGCAAGCCCTCCAGGCAAAGAAAGGGTTAACAGAGGCATTAGCAAGAAAGCAGCTGAGCAGGCACACAGCTGCAGGGGATAAAAACCCTCGGGAGAGGGCTACCAGAGGACCTCTTAAGGAGGGAGGGGGCTGAGGGAGCCTCTCAGTGCAGAGATACAGGCTTAAGGGATGTTGGGCTGTGTCCTTTATAAGAGATTCCAGTCTTACCATTGGCAGGTTACTGGCCTCCTCGTTTGTATTGACTCAGTGTGTTTTGATTATGAAATGGGTATCTTTTTTTAGGTCTGCAAAAAAGCAGGATAGGATGCTAAGGTTTTTGGTTTGGGCTTTTTTTTAAAGAGCCCAGCAAAACTTTTCACATCTTGCCTAAAATGTGGTGAAAGTGCTGAATCAACTAAGGCAGGAGAAGAGGAGGATCATTTTTGCCTGAAGGAAAATATTTAAACTCCTGTTACTAACAGAGGACTCAAACTGAGGAGCTGTACCTTGGGAGCTGAAGACTTTAGTCTGTGGAGGGAGAGAGATAGCAAAAAGTTTCTGTGCAAAAGGAAAAAGTTAGGCAATAGGTTCAGGCTCAACAGCTCAAAAACTGGGGAGATGACAGGTTGTCTGGATCTTTTTGTTAGGGGGGAAAAGATCTTAGCCTACCAAATTTGAAGGGGCTTGGGAATCACAGCAAGGTCTAGGATAGATATTAAGAAATTCTTTCTAAGGGTGAAGATAACGAGGACTGCAATAAATTGTCTGAGGATGTTACGAAGCCCCCATTGTTGGAGGAAGGCCTCTGAGAACAGGCTAGTAGGTATTTGTCAGGACTGACAAAGTTGATCCTGTCTCAGGATGGCAGGCCTACTAGATGAGCTTCTGAAGTCCCATTCTGCCCTGTAGTACTATAATGAGAAGTATTGCATCTCTTTTCTTGCCACTCAACTGTGACATTTTATGAAAATAACTGAGTGTTTTTGGAAGCCCAAAGCATTCTTTGAACAGAATTGGTTTCAAAACTAGCTCTAAGCTGAATATTTTACCTACTCAGTTGAATGATCCTTTCAACATGGTGTGTTCTGGAAATACTTCAGTACTGAAGCTTGTAAATTCAGTGACGAATGTGTATGTTAGAAGAAAACTCTATACTCATTCTGTCTTTCCAGTAAAGATACAACTAAATTAAGTTGCTTGCATGCTCCACAACACGAACAGATTTGTTTGTAAGGATATTCTTTTACCCCCTCAGTTACAGTTTGACCTTTTCAAAAAGAAACTAAACCCAAGACTACTTGGCCTAAATAACCCTAGCATTACCCTGCACAAGCAGTCCTTTTTTATCTTTTTTTAAACTCTCAGTGAAATCACTTGAGATCCATCCTCACAAATCAACAGGTCTAAGCTGTCCATACTATAACTAGTCTGTGTCATTTTTGAAATGACAGAGTTAAATGTAAAGAAAGCAAAACGACTTCCTAGATACTATGTCTTTCCATCAAGATGAGGAAAATTTCTATTTGATAGCTAAAGCCTCCAGCATTTGCAAGTTTTAGGTTCACAGTAATAATCCTCAAGAGATGGTTTTATCAGAAATAAAAGCTAAAAACTAGTACAATGCGAAATGTCTTTGATTCTGTAATGCTTTTAGCTGCAAGAACCGCTTTGTGTGCTGTTACCCACCACTCTGAAAAATCTTTGAAGTAGAGCAATTGGAAGTACAACTAGGACCAAACCATTTTTGCTTGCTTCTAAATGAGTTTGTCATGACAGCATTAGCTCTCTTTCCATTCTGACCCACACGAAAGAGGAATAGGCACTGAAACAATGGACTATATTTTGAAAACTATTTAGTTGCCCAAGAACACAGAAACACCTGCTATATTTTCAAAAGCCAGTAGGTAACAACTGTCACAATGGAAGTTAGATGCCTAGGTTGCGCTGAAAATCCCACTGAACAGTTTTTGCATGCTTGTGGGTCTTTCAAAGTCTGTCCAAAATCCCCCCAAATGAAAACAACATTTTAAGTAGATGTTTGTATTTAACTACCCTCTGTGGTCAGCTACAGAATATAACTTAGAAAACATTTCTGGTGGTTTTGATTGGTTCTGTACTTTCCTTGGGGAAGGAAGCATGGGCTTTACTCTGTATTTTATAGACTGCTTCGCATAATGAGGCACTGGTCCCTGACTAGGACTTTTGTTTGGTTCAGTGAAAGTAAAGCAATACTCTGCTATACTTTCTTAGATAAAGCAAGGCATACAGGCAATGTAAAAGCGCTAGCAGCCTTCATCGCCAGAAAAAAGAAATGATCACATTTAGCAGTGCTGTTCACAGAGAGATTAAACTCAGGCTGGATGGAGAGAAGCTGTGTAGATAATTTGAAATAGATTCCGAGGGTGAATTACTGCTTGGCTGTCTTCCTCACCTCCTCAGTTCTCAGATTTGTGTGCCAACAAACATTTTAAGATAACTCTGCTCTGTTTGCTCCTTGAATTGTCTAGCTGTTTAACAGGCTCTTCAGATAAACAAGGGATAATCTCAGGATTTTGCTCAACAAAGATTGCTTTGTGCAAATTTAAAAAATTCTGAATAGGTTGTTGTATAGGACCTGGTCTTGCGATTCCATTTAGTTGTGAATACTTTCAAGGGAGTAAGTGGTTGCACAGTCGTAGTTTCAGCAAGTAAATGAACAATAATGATATCATTACCACCACCAAGTATTTTCCCACTTTAAAAGGTTATTAAAAAAATAAAAAAAGGCACTCACAGCACAGAACAGACCAGTCTTGACCAAGAAAAGTGCTGACTGGAGAAATAAAAGTAACAAATGTAATTAGAGAACAGGTGGGAAACTGCAGGCACCGTTTATTTAAAACATTAGAGCCTCCACAGACAGGACCCTCAGCCCTGCCACGGCCTGGCCAGCACACCCCGAGCCGCGCCGGAGGAGATACCCCACACGCAGCGAGGAGCAACTTTTTCAAACTTTAAGACGCCACTCCGCAGCCTTCGGCCAAGGCATCCCTCCTGAGCAAGGGACACGACCTGCGGCTCGCCCCCCGGCTCCCCCCAGCCCGACAGCGCAGCCGCCCCACGGATCGCCACTCTGCCCGCCCTCCGTCTCCTCAGCGCCTCGCTGCTCGCCGCCCTCCTAGACCGTCGCGCAACGCAGCTACGGCGCTTCCGGCCTTTCCAGCCGCCTTATCTATCGTTGTTCCTCCCGCCGGGGTTTCCCCGTGCGCGGAGCGGGGGGCTCGCGCCGCCGCCCCGGTGCACGGGGGTGGGGGGGCCTGAGAGGACGGGGCGGCGGGGTGGACGGGCTGCTCGGCCCCGGGGAGGGGGAGCGGCGCTCCGTGGCGGGGCAGTTCCTCAAGAGAAAACCGGGGTGGGGGGCGGTACGTGCGAGGCA
>NW_010973093.1:3018318-3281692 GCF_000737465.1 Haliaeetus leucocephalus | reverse complement strand
TGGGGGGGGGCCCTGGCCGGGCGGGCAGCCGGGGGCCTCGGGGGAAGAAGCGAGTGCTGAGCGGCTGCGGCGCTCGAGGCGCGTTCCCGCCGGCTTGCCTTGGAGGTCTCGTAGGTGCTGGGCGGAGGAAAGCAGCGGGGTTTTTCGGGAGGGGCTTTCGGCCTTGGTTTTGTGCTGGTTGGCCTTGCCGAATGGCAGGGCGGGCGTGTCTGGCGACGCGGAGTGTGAAAAGACGGGTTTCAAATTTTCTTACGGTACTTCATTCTTCTGTTACTCCCTGTAACAATGTTTGGTTTTTTTAAAAACCAGTTTTTTCTTTTGCAAACTTATACAACTAATGTGGTTTGGCGACAATTTAGCCAGGCGAGCGTCTGAAAAACAAAAACACGCAGGTCAGTGGGCAAGTAAAAATGATGAACAACTTCATGGAGTCTCGGATCCTAAAGGCAGGTCAAAGTTTGTGGCCTGAAAATATACCTCTCGGCGTTTATTTAAAGTATCCCATATATGAGATTTGACAAAACTAGTATGTTTCTGCCAACAGCGATGAGTTTCTAAATGGTTTGGAGTAATGACTCATTTGAAAACTTCATTTAAAAATGACATAGTTTCTGACTTCTATAAAATCTTCAGCAGTGTTAAAACGATTTTAAAAAATTTATTTTCCACATTCAGATGCGGAGGCAGGGAGGAGTCTACTTGAACTGAAATTTGTGCAAACTGAAAATTTCACTTTGGAGTTACTGTATATATTCTTAGTAGAGGATGATGGTGGTAATGCCAGAAACGAGATTTGGATGTAAAACATTTAGTTGCACATTTTCTGACACTTTTTTTTAAAACCTCACATTTCTCTACTGTTCTTCAATCCTGTGATTGATGGATTGTTTTTCAGTGGTCTAGCTGAGGGAGGGAGTTTTTTGGCCGAGTAATACATTTGTAGAAGAAAGGGGATTGAACTACCCGTTAACCATTTTGCATTCTGCCATTTTTGCCATACATCAAAATTCCATTTGCAGTGAAGCCAAGAATAATTATCTTCAGCTTAGTGATGGCAAAACTACATTACTAAAAATACCTAAAATCGCTTCAGGTCTTACTCTAGAATGTGTGAAGTTAGTGTGATGCCAGGTACTGTCACAATGTTCAAATCCAGATCTGATTCATAGTTCTGTATTTTAACCGTAGTGCTTGGCTCATAGGCTGTGAAAATGCTCCTCTGTTGGATTCTGCTATCAATAAGTCTCAGCTAATGAAATTATAATTCTGGCTCAGTTGTCACTCACTTGATCTTGTAATGACAAAAATACATTAGTTGTTTGCAATTTACATCCCTGTGTTGACTCAAAATTGCTTGAAAGAGCTTTATGCGTATTCCTGTTGTTCACTGTTATGGTAGCAGTCTTCAAATACATGAAAGGCTGCTGCAAAGAGAACCAGAATAATAATCTGTGCTGGGATCGGGAAGTAGTAGTTGGCATAAACTGCAGCAAAAGGACTTCAGACATTGGGAAAACTGTGTTCCAGGTCTCCCTTATGCCTGCTTTCAGAGATTGCCTTAGCAAGGTTGGTGTTTCTGTCCCTGGAGATTATGGTTTGTCAGCAATGATGTAGCTGTAGTTGATCTTGTTGTGGGACAGAAGAAATAGACACAGTCTCTTGGGGTTACTACCACCTGGTTTTTTTGCTATGAATCTGCACCTGCAAGTGCCCTGGTTCATGTTTTTCCCTCTTTAAATGAGCCAAGGAGACTGAAGTATTCTGATATAGTCACACGATGATAAAGGCCAATTTATGAATGCCCAGTTCAGGACAAGTAGCAACTGCAACTTTTAAGCCAGGCTACAAATGTAGAAGTGAAGTAGGGAGAAATGAAAGTTTAGCTCTGCGGTGTTTTTAATTTATTTTTGGCTTTAAAAAAAAAAAAGTAAACACAGAAAAAGAGCAAACTGGTTAAGAATGGTAGAACCTAAGGAACCTTTAGTATACAATGTTAGCAGTACTCTGATATTTTAATCATGTGGCTGTGTACATTATTTGTATGGATTTGTTAATTTTTCAGGTTTTACATGGAAGTATCATCAGCAATTCAGCTGTGTACCTTACTTTGGCAGGCACCTAGCTCAACATTGTGGTAGTTCTGTGGAAGTAGAACTTGCTCACAGTAATGTGTTTAGGAGCATGCTAATATATTATGAGTTATTATGTTGAGTTTAGAGTACCGTAGTGGCATCAGGTATTTATGGATTGTTTTATATGTGCTGCTGTTAAAGTACTGTTTTTTCTGGTTTCAGTTCAAACTAAACAGAGAGGTCCAAACATAAACTTGATATTTTGCACTGCTGTCCAGACTTAAAACAGGAGTTCATGTTGGAAAAAAGCAAAGAAGTTTCAGTTTTACAGTTTTCAAGCCAATATCAAGCTAGTTTGTGATGGCGTAGTCAAATTTTTACTGAGTTCATTAGAAAACAAATTGGAAAAATCATTGATTTTTCTGGATGTGCAAAACTGTAGCTGGTTTATATTGTCATTGGAAGAATTGGAGAATCCTTTTCTTTCTGAATGAATACATTTGATTGATTAGTATGAAAGTATAGGGTCATATTTTAATTGCTATCTAGACATAAAGGATATTAAAATCCTGAGTAAATTGAATATATTGGTTTAGAATCTCAGACTGTTGCTAATTTTTTTCAGTCTCAAAGTACTAATCTGAGACAGTTCTGAAAGAATCTTTTTTGTCTGTATGTTGTAATTATTTGGTAATAAATTTAACTTTTTTTTTAAATTTTTCCTTATTTTACTTATGTAGCTCTCCAACATGGAAATCAAAGACCTGCTTTGCATAAAATTTTAGATAGCTTTCTTCCTACTTCTTTTAAATACCCCTTTTGCCTGTTACAGCCTCCTGCCAAAAATCAGGATTTTGTTAATTTTAGACAAGTATATTTTTTTGTATTTTGCTGTGAAATGTTAAGTTTCTTATTTGTTAATTGTTGTACCATACATCATACTCTAAAATAAACCAAAAATACACTCCTAAATGTCTAGAAAATCTGCTTACTAATGTATACATATGCATATATTTGCACAGTGTACATGTACTCACATGTCACTAAATCTTGAATAATTAAATTTCAGTAGTATTCTAGTATTTTGGTTCTTAAGATTCTCACATGCTCAAAATAGGAACTAATCCTCTGTTTGTTCAAACTATGCATTTATGGTTACACCACACGATAAGGAGTTTAAGTTCTGTTTCTAGGAACCTCTTAAACTGTCCCGTGAGACTTTTTACAAGTTACTTAGGCTCTTTGCCTTAAGTTCCCCATCTATAAGTGATCTTAGGAGGTATGGGTTTGGACTCTCCTTTTACAAACATAGCCAGTGTATTACTGCACTAATTTCTTGGGACTTTGCATTCTATGAATGGAATATATTCTTTTTTTGAGATACTGAAAGAATTTGGGGGGGGGGTTGTTGGCATTTTGGGGGTAATTAGAACAGTGGTGAGTAACTGAACAGATAAACCCCTTGTCTCTGGTTTCTAACCAATTTTAAAATATTTCAGATAAGTTTTCATGCTTTGCATGTATGTGGCTGAACCAATAGAGGCTGTAATAGGGAAGCCTGCAATTGAAATGGTAGACTGTGGAACTATGTCATATGTCATCTTCTAATGTACTTAATAGCAGTTTTAGACAGAATCATTTTTAGAAACATGGCTAGAGCCAAGATGCGTATATAAGCATCTCCAACTGGATAGTAAGCTTAAAGAAAAACTGCTGAGTAAGCTACATTAATGGAAGACAGAAGTAGAGTGTTGTAAGAAATGGAGGAATACTAGAAACAGGTTAGTGTGGCGTTATAGGTGTTTTGTTAGCATTTTTGGTTCAGTAGTCTCTTTTAAAGTTTCCTTGGACATCTATCAAAAGCTATCTTGTAGAACTCAAAGAAAAAAAAAGTTTGATAGAGAAGAAAGTGAATTGTATATTTATAATGAAAATAAAGGATCTTTGCCTACTTTTATATTTTTAAGATGCATTTTTTGTGGAAATTAGTTTCAGAAGGATCTGGCACTTCCCCTTTTTAATTAATACTCATACTGTAAGTAAACAAAAATAGTACTTACTGACATACATTTGGATTTTTGTTTGTTTTTTTTGTAGTCTGTCATTGTGCCTGTTCACAATAGTGAATGCTGGTTAGATGAATGCTTGAAGTCCGTTTGGGAACAAGATTTTAAAGAAACCATGGAGCTGTCAATCTTTAATGATGCCAGTAAGGTATGTTTCACACCTTATGTAAAATACAGTCCAAGTAAATGCTGTCTCTGATAGGACTTTTTGTTTTGGACTGTGTTTGGTTCACCATACAAGTTAAAATAGCTGCATCTATGTCATCATTTTTCTAGGACGGTTCAGCTGAAATAATTGAAAAATGGAAGATCAAGTTGGAAGATGCTGGTGTTCCAGTAATTGTTGGTAGTAATGATTCATCTCAGCCTCGAGGCGGTATGTAACTTAATAGTGATTTTTTTGAGCTGGGTTGTTACTGCAGGCATCTTCTGTTTTTTAGTTTGAAAAGTGTCTTTGTAGCCACTCATGTTGCAATGGAAAAAAAACCCACATTGTTTTCCAGAGCGCCCTGTTCAAAAACTCGTTCTGGTTTAGAATTTGGCCCTCTTGGTTTTGGCTCTGTAGCGTTTGTTTATATGTCCAGGAAAGAAGAACTTGGCTTAACACTTGTGCTCTATTCTGCAAAAGAATTTTGTTTAATTGTAGTATATACAATGTTGTCAATGCTTACAATTTTACTGTGGCTTTCTGATATCTGATTTATCTTCAAGAAATGGGTTTTAAGAAAAAAGAAATCCAGAATTTCTTACATAAAAATTTAAAAAGTAAATGCATATCTTTCAGTATTGTCGAATAGACCATGAAATAGAACAAAATACATTTTTGATATCCCTTTGATGATCAGATCAAAACAGAAGTTTCAGAAAAGTTTTGATGTGAATTAAAAACTCTTGCTAAACTCCCAAGTATTTACACAAAGGGCTAAACCAGTATGTTTAGTGAGCTACTGGATAGGTGTATGGTGTGATTCCCCATTGATTTACATGCTAATATGAATTACATTTACCCGCGGGAAGAGATAACAAACAAACCTCTCTAACAGTTTTTCTTTTGCTTGTTTTGGTTCTTTTACATTTAGGGTTTTTTAGCAGACAAGCTTGCTAAAATGTAAAATAGAAATAAAATTATATAGCTTTTTGAAGAAGCTGGTGTTGAATGGCATTGAAGTTGGAAGATCATGTCTGTGTTCTGAAGGAGAACAACAGGACAAAGCAAGCAGAACAGTATGCTCACATTTTGTATGGGAGCTCTGTAACTGATGTTTTTATCATTCTGGATTTTGTGACAATGAGTAGACAGGTAGGAATTGATATAAAACTGGTTCCAAATTTCTGTTTTTCAGGTTATCTCATTTAAAAGGCACACTTTGGAAACAGTGTAACACCAAATGTGGTCAGTTTCTGTTTTTTAACAAAATGTCCTGTTTGTAACTGGAGAGAAACCTAGGCTTATTACAGTCTCCTCAAAATGACCTTATTATGAAAAAGCCGGGTTCTGTTTCAGAAGGCTTAATTTTCATCCCCTTGTTGAAACACACAAATAAATTGGAGTTTGTGCACTGAATTAATCAGCAGCTTGGTATAGGCCCCTGGCTTTATTTACTGTCATTTCTTTTGAGTGTAGACTTCTTCAAAGCTGTTTTTTAAAAAGTTGTCAGACCTAGCAATACTGAAGTAACACAGCATAACGTAGAGGGAATTTTTCTCTTTTGGGCAACTGATAAAGCTGGAGTTGAGGAATGTCGAGAATTGCTTGTATTCCTGGAAATTTATCTATCTTCTCCTCCCCTCTCCCCCAACTATTGGATGATCAGTCTCCTTTTGAATCTTACTTCTCTTTGTAGCTGATGATCTAGAAGCTAACTAGGTTGTGATTTCTCAGGAAAAAAGTCAAGGAAAAATACCAGAGGTTGTTAATTATGGTGCTTAGGAAATTTGGTTAGTAATGTTTTTGTTAGTACCATCCTGTTATATTATATATTTTCCATTTTTATAAAACATCTTCTGTGTATAAAGTCATGTTCCTAATAGAGTGTTGTATTAATTGTGTGTAAACTAGTTTTTAGTTTGCAAGAACACACAGGTGCAATGTTTTGACGGTAACTTATCTTAGAATTCTGAAGTCAGTTCACCTTTGCACTTTAGGAAACTGAAACTAAAACTAAATTTGAGTTGTGAACTACAAGGAGCATATTGTGCCATTAGAGATATGTCAGATTATTTTTTGTTTTAACATTTTTTGTTGTTGTGATGGCTGAAACCTGAACAAATATTTAAGAAATTGGGGGTGGGGGATGCAGCTGTGAGCATTGTTTTAAAGAATAGTATGAAATGTATAGTTCTTTAAAAAAACCCAAAACAAACACACAACAAAAAATCAAAAAAAAACCCACAAAACCAAGCTTATTCATGTGGAAGTCACTCTCAGGTCACCATTAAAATGAGGACATCTTTTCTTCATGGTTGTTACATTTTAGGAGCAGGTTACTTGAAATCCATAGTATTTGTTTGCTTTCAGTGATTTACTTTTATTATGTTAAGGACTAGTTACAACTGTAAGGAGTCTTTCCTTTAAAAGAAGATGCTTTAGTACAGAAACAATGTACTAGTCAGGCTTCACATCTTCAACTATTTACACAAGATTAGGATTTATTTCTGATTCTTTTCTAACATGTAAAAGAAAGGGGGGGAACCTAGAAGAAAAGAAAGGGTCACTTGCCTAAAAAAAGGAAACCTTTTTCTTTCCAAGAGTGAGGAATGTTAATATCTCACTGAGGCTTAAGTTTTTACGGCTGTAACCATGGTAACAGGCTCTTTTCACCAAGTAAGCAGGCCTTACAAAACTCAGAGACCTGGCACAAACATTTGATTTTGTTCAGTAGAGTAATATTAAAGAAAATTTTTTACTCATGCCAAACATAGGATTTGTTGTGGTGAAACAATTTTTAAGATCTAGTTTCTTCTATGGGGAGTTACATCTCTCTTATTAATAATTTTTAAAATATGTGTATTTTCTTCCTTCCTGTCTAAAAAAAGCTGGTATATGAAAGCTTCAGGATGGTTTCTCTCTTAATCTTAGAAAGAAATACTTTCCAACTTTTTCTCATAACAAATATTAAATATTTCATTATTTTATTTAAAGTGTTTTATTTGAAAATGAGATCTGAAATGCTTCAGAAAGTTCATAGAGTAATATAATTGTCATCTTGTAGTTGCCTTTGAGTCTCCCTCACTTTTTTTCTACATTATTGATTCCTACTACTTCATTATTTTCTACTGAAGGTTGTTGAAATATTGGGGTATACTAATGACAGCATTGAAATGTAAGTACAAGCTGCTTTACAGCTGATAATGATGTATGAAAGTATTTATTTGACTGATGTCAGGCAAATTTAGTTCTATCCTCTTCTTCTACCTCTTGCTTTAGTAGGGACCTCCACAGTATTAGGGTTTTGCTTGTTTGGCATGTCCGGACCTGCTAACTTGCATCAGTTGTTTCCCACTAATACTGCTCATGCCAGGATTCAGCTCTGCTGTTGTGGTAGCTACTGACTTTGCCAGCTGCTTTTTTACTGCCAATAGGAAGGAGAATGAGAGCAACTGTATATGTGCGATTAGATATTCATATGTGTATAGAAAGTAATATGTAAATTTACTGTAAAATAGTAAGTCCAAGAAATCTGTGATTAAGAGAAGTTAAGGTGAGGGTTAAAATACTCAAAATACATAAGAAAAGAATAACATAATTATAAGGAAGAGCCTTTATTAGTAGTGTTCTGTTGGTAGTTGACATAATGTTCCTTTGAGGCAGTAAGAAATGCAGTCATGTCTTTTTCTGTACTTGGACAACTAAGCAAAATAGCCAGGGAGCATGTGCGTTAAAACTAAGTGAACTTTTGAGCCCAGTTAAATTGTTTCCTGAGCAAACTTAAACCTGTATAACATAAAAAGAGTAGGGAATTACAGAAGTCTGCTTTTTTCAAATGCAAAATCAGGGACTTTAGGGAAAATATTATTTAAAATTATCCTGCTCCACTTCCTGGTGAGATTTTTCTGGCTTTACGTTTTCAGTTTTCCCATTAAAGAATAAAAACCCCACAGTATATATCTTCACATCATTTGGTTTGCATGTCAGGACAATCTTTTGCTGGATTCCCTGACTTGGTTCCATAAATACTTTAAACAAAGCTTAAATGTTATGTGTATGGCCAAGTGGAATTCATACAGCATTTTTCAGAATAACACTGCATATAGCATGGTCTTTTCTTACAATGCTGCCCAGGAGAAGAATTTGAAGACCAGAATGTTCTTAGGTAGACCTTGTCTACATACAAAAATTATCCGAGTTAAACACCCCTACCTTGCAGATGTATTTCAGTGGTAAGCTGAGTTCATCTTATTGCTGGTTGCTGCAGTCCCATCCTTACCCTTGTATGTGTATTCCTGGTCCCGTCCTTTTTTTCTGGCTCTGCCATTTGTTTGACCCTCCAGTGCTGTCATCTGCTTCAGAAATTAAGCTGACAAAAAAGTTTTCTTCTGATTCCACTTCCTGAAATGGCTTGGTAAAAGATTCAACAAGTGTCATGGGGTCAGAAATGAAAAAGACCCTAGATGCCAGTGTTGTCTGTCATTTGACTGAATTTGTATTTCAGTGTGGTCTTCCACAGATGGTATAACATGTTATAGTATGAATAAGCCAGGTTTGTGCTCCTTGTACATATATTCTTCTGCTTTGGCTTCCTTCTGCATTGAATGTGCCATTACATAAATGATGCATGAAGTTTTTGTATTTGCATACTTTATATTTAATGAGTATAATGGAACAGAATTTTTTTTTGAGTCTTTCAGAGGACCTGGCCCCCTGATGGAAAGAACAACTTGCCTAGCAATTTCTGGTTCTTTGTTGCCTTTTTATGATTTGTTACTATTTGTTATGACTTGAGATGAATATGTATATACAGCCAAGGGTTTTCAACAGCTGCTCCTTGCAGGGGGGTTGGACTAGATGACTTAAAGGTCCCTTCCAACCCAAAGCATTCGGTGATTCTATGATCGGAGATACTGGATGTGAAACCTAGGTGGCTGGACTCTTCGAGATATGTATTACACAGTATGTCTTTGTGGAGGGCTAGCAAAAGTAGTCTAATTCTACTTGGTGGTAGAATTCTAACACATACAATGGATAATCACTCAGAGAAGATGACTGAAATAGGCATACTATTTAAATATTTACAAATTACCTCATTTCAAATATGGAAAAACCGTATAATTTACCTGATACCATATTTTGTATTTCCTTTCATCTGTTCCTGACTGTAGTAAGATTTAAAAAAAAAAAAAAAACAAAGGTAAAAACTACCACATAATTTTATCTTTGTTTTCTCAACAGTTGGATTTGCTAAAAATCAAGCAGTAATTCAGAGCTCAGGAACCTATCTCTGCTTTCTGGATTCAGTAAGTTAATGCATTTTGTCTAACTTAGTTTTGTCAGTAAAATTCTTTTGTTTTTAATGTAGTTGTTGGTTTGCCTTAAAGACAAGCTGTTTAAAGGTGTTTGCGTGTTAAACGAGCTGGTTACTATTTATAAGTGTAAAGTTGTCTTCCAACCTGTAGAAAGCACACAGCCTTACACCGTTCTTTGATCCTATCGGATTTCACAAGCTGTTCTGAGCAGGCTTGGGCAAGGTTGGTATTTAGGTGTCTTCAGGATTTTTCTTTTCCACATTCTTCAAAAAATTATATTGATGAGAAACTAAGAGCTAATCTACTGGCTCTTTGATGCAAAATAGGAGAGGTCTCACCGCCTTCCATCTTGATTTTTTTTTTTTCTGTCCTTTGTTGGATACCTTCTGTGAACCCATTCAGCTCACTAACCCACAGATAACTATCTGACTTTATGCAGCTTAATATGCAGTGAAGGGTTTCACAAATGTGCATAGCTGATCTGAGGAATGGTGCCATGTGGCTAGGATCAGGCAAGAAGTGCAGGACCTTTAAGGCTCACTGATCTCATGTAATTTCACCTGAAGATTGATTCTTTCCCCTGAATTGGAACTGAACTCTGGTTTAGTGTAGTGGTAGGATGAACTGGCTACTGCAAGTGTAGGTTTTCAGGTAGGATTCAACTTAATGTTATGATTGTCTGTGCTTATTAGAAAGTGTCATGAGAGCAGGGATGTAAACTCTACAGCCTTAAAACCACACAGGTTTTAATTTGGGTAATCTTTCAGTTTGCAAACTCCATTTGTTCTATCAGCTAGATAGAAGGATTTTGTTTGTTTGTGTGTTAAAATTTTGTGAATTAATAAGCATATTGTTGCAAGACATGGTTAAGTGCTGGTATATTTGTTCTGACCCAAGGCAGTGTCTTACCATATAAGAAATTTTTTCTGGTGGCTTTCCTGGCCTTTATTCTTGCTTTTATTAAGTTATTGCTGTATTTAGCAAAACAGTGTGCCTTTTTAAATGAGTTTATTTGAATTTATCCTAGTTTCCCTTTAACAGTTTGTTGTTTTAGGGGTTTTGTTTGTTTGTTTTACAGAGTATTTCATGTAAATCTTTAAAGTTTATGGAGTCAAATGCAGTATCTTATACATATGTGTATATATGGGTATTTCGGAAACAAAATTTTGAACATCCATTGAATATGCAGAACTCACAATCACATGTACAAATTAATGGTGTTTGGAAAGGTCAGTTTCTCATACTTCAAAAAATAAGTATTTCATATCTAGCACTGAGTGTCAGTGTCTGTTTCATAAACAAATTATTTTGAGGAAGTATGAGCATGAAATCCGCTGCTCTGTTTTTGATCACCTGACTCACCAGATTTTGGAAGTGTGTAGGGACATCATAAATTATGCCATGAAGTAGTTGGAGTGATGCCAGTTTTGTTGAGGTGAATGAACTCAAGATCCAATTCTTTTTGCTTTACTTCAGGTAGACATGCAAACCCAGGTGCCATTTAATTTATATGAATGATACCATGGATTTAACTCTCCTATATTGTGAGTCAGTGAGGCTGTTTACACATCTAAAAAGAAAAAAAAAAATAGATCTTACTTAAAATTTGCAAAGTTCAGGTATTCAAGTTTTGGACAGATACATTGTATAGAGCGTTCTAGGGAGTACATAGGATGAGTTACATACCTACTTAGGTTGACTGAAGTTAGCTGAGTCCATGTGCATGACTGAGAAATTAGCCTACTATTCTCTTGTCCCATGGAGCTTCGTATCTTCTGTCTCAAATCTGTATAGAATAATTTACTGAGGTAAATTTTGGATTAGTCTTTCTTTTCAATCCAGACAGATCTAGTTAGTAAATCACTAGCAGTAAACTAGAAAATTAAATTCTTTAAATGAAATTAATTAATATTTTTATAGAGATATCTTCAGAATTCTTAATTTGTTATTTACCTTATGGTGTTTATACAGTATGCATCTTCATACTGCTGTGTTGTTTCTATTTGCTGAGTAGCTGTGCAGAATAAGAAAACATCAGGGAAACAAATTATAAATATTAAGGAATGTAACAGGTGATGATTTTGGATTTCTGCAATATTCGTTAGCATCAGTTTATATTTAATATAATTAAGACCCACTTGAAGTGATTTGGGAATTTTATGACAGTGTGGATAAGCTTGGAAGAAGCTACCAGGATTTTCTCTTCTATGTGTTTCTATTCCTGCTATTGAGCTAGATGCTTCAATATTTTGACTTTTATTAAAGGCATTCTGAACTATCAGAAGCCTAATTTTGATACAAAAGAAATACTAAATGATTGGCGTTACTTAAACGTATTTTCTACTGTCTCTCCTTGTGACTACCATTTTTTGCTGAAAACAGATTGGAGGAAATAAAATGAATGTGGAAACTCCTGCAAGTCTAAAAATTGCTCAATATTTTGGCTGTAGTTAGTAAATGTTTTGTGATAATAGCTGGAACACAGATGTTGCCAGCTGTTTAACAACTCTGCTTCTACACGCCACCTACCTTCTTCGTTTCAGTCACCAATCCAGTATCAAGCTCTCTAGGAAGGAATGTTGATATCAGCCTTTTGGAATGTGCTGCAGTAATGCCAGGGAATTGACCTTCAGAAGTGCAGCCATAATTTCAGGTTTGCTATAGGTGGATGTGGAGAGAAATGGGGCTGGGTCAGTAGTTTGTATACATTTCATATAGGTGGAGAAATACATCATGGCTCCTTGTACATTAATTTCACTTCTTTGAGTGAAATGAATGTACGAGCATATTTGGGAACATCTTTGGAAGTACTGGCTCCGGAGAGACTGTTTTACTTGCTGTTCCAGCTGGAGTCAAGCTGCTTGTGTTATGTCTCTCAACACAGATTTGTGAGGACAACAAATTGGGAAGAAATGTGGAAAAAAAGGTTACAGAGCTCAGAACTGTCAGAATTTGATCAGCCTATTCTAGTATGAAGTGGCAGCTGTTTGACTAATAGCTATTATGGATTTTTTTTTTGCTGTGGTTGTTAAAGATTTTACCTCTAAGCTACTGAGGCATTTTTCCCACCAGGAAAACAAGTAGAAAAATTGAAGATGCTTAACAAATTATTTGTATTTAATATTTATAGTCTCAGAAAATCTTGGTCATAATGACAATAGAATGAACTAATTATGCAAATACATTTAACTGTTAGCTTTACTCTTCAAATTGTCTGCAGTTATGACTTTATTTACCAGTTGCGTTTTATCATAACTTTAGTTTGTCAGCTCTCTGGGGTGGTTACCATCTTTGTTTATAATCACTTATCCAGTTGCAGCATAGCAGGACATTCAGACTAAAAATGCCTTTTTTTGCTTTGAGCTGCTATTTTCATTAGGCATGTTTAAGTGAATGTCATACTTGTATAAAACTATTTCTCGAAAAAGGAACATGCTTTCATTTCATCCTAATAATCTGTGTAGTTCCCCGTTATTTCAGGTTTAATCAATGTGTTGTTGGAGGCTTCCTGACTGTTAAAGAGGAAATGTGAAAATGTGTCCTTTTTTGACCTGCAGTATTTCGAACCCAGTCATATTCACTTGAGTCCTTGACACACTTGTTTTAGCCTTTTGAAAGGCTCTGTTGGCAATTTATTGCTATTTCTGAGATTCTTACGCAGTTCAAAGATGTGACTCTAAACCATGTTGCCACAGTGTCACTGCTTGCTGATAGTTGAAGATGACACGGGGAAACTGTTAAGTTGTGCTCACCAAAAGTGAGGGTGGACCACCGGAATCAGCCTTCCTGTGTTTGAATTGGCAGCTGCTGACCTGTGCCTTTCCATTTGTGAGATTTGCTTGTATGATTTAAGTTGGGAATGTTAATTCTTAATTGCTGTGAAGTTGCATGCTTTTCTTGAGTTTCAAGTTCAAAAACACTTCATTGAGGGGGTATTCTTAAAGGTTTGGAAAGAGGTGGTTGGACCTTAACTAGCCAGACTTGGTAGATGTTTCAGGGACTCCAGCCTTCAAGCTAGCTCTCAGTTATAAACATAGCTGATTGTTTTTACAGTCTCCATAACTTGCTGATTTTGGAAAGATAGATTTCTTGTTAGTTGCTATTATACATTACTCTACAAGCACTAATAAACTTTTGAAATATTCTTCCTTTCTTTCAAATTAACATCTGTATAGCTTAGGAAATGAAGCAGTGATCAGACTTCATGTATTTGGTTTTTGTTTGTTTTTACGTACTATTCCTTGCAAAGTTGATCCTTTGATTTAAAAACTGAAACAGCTGTTACTCAAATAGCATGTAAGGGGATGTAGTAATGAACTCCATTACCAGAAGCCCCTTCTGTTCAGAAGAGTTGTGCATGTTTCTGAATCACTAATGAGCATCAAAAAATGAAACTACAAGTGCTGGAAAGCATAATTCCTTTTATTGTTCTGTAAAGAAGTGCATGTATTAAAAAAAGATTAAATGCCTCTATCTGGAATGTAAAATGTTAATTTTCTCTTTCCTAAATGAAGAAGCAAACCTTCAGAATTTGGTTGCCATAACCTCTCCCTACATATACTTTCATCTGTTTATTAGTTAAAGTGGGTGTTTGGAATTGACAGTGAGGATTTTACTCTTGTCTCGGTTTAATGACTTTGCTGTTGAACACTGTGTGAGTTACTTGCTTCCCTTGCCTGCAAACACTCACATACTTTTTTTTCAGTAATCTAACTGAGAAAGATCCAAGGTGATCTCCGCTAACTACAGAAAGGCTAGATGTGGAAAGGCACATGTCCGCATTTGCTGAACAAATACACCAAGGTGGGAGCTGCTTTGGCAGCAGAAATTTCCTTATCAGTTAATAGTGATAGTGAATTAAAATATTCCATAAAAAGATTGTAATTAATTTTATATTGATGGAAAGTACTAGTCATTCAGGCACATAAGAACACCACATATATCCTCCCATGTAAGCCTTTTTGTTGCCACGCTTAAGAAAAGAAAGGTACTCAATAAAGCCAGCTTCTTAAACTTTGAAGTGTTTTCTTTGTCAGTTTAATGCAGAAGTAGAAACAGAAAAGTAACATTTTTTCCTGTGATCTTGCAAATACTGACAGATCATTAGGGCGTGTTCTGCTCAGGTGAGTTATATGGCCATTAGAGTGCGTAATTCTAATGTGTTTGATAGTGTGGGGCTTCTTTAGAAGCCTGCCTTCTGGAAAATTGCCTAGGATCAGTGTATTTGCTTTGATAGTGCTGTTGACAGGCCAGTTTTTGGAGGTCCCAGGCCTTTTACTTCCATGGTTCAAGGAGTTGAACTGAACAGTAGCAAAGAAAGATTTTCACTATAGTCTGAGCAGGTGCAGGATAGATGAATGACCGTTTGAAGGATTGAAAGACTTTGGAGATGCCATGTTGTTTCTCAGTGAGTCAGTTGTTCCTTCTGGTGTTGCTACAGGTTGTATTTTATGTGTAATAGCTGCAATGGAAAGAAGATGCTATTATTGTGAGGATGGAGTGTGTCAGTGCACTCTTTCCCCCCCCCCCCCCCCCCCAGCAGCCAAATACAAAGGAATTTGGAAAAGCATGTGATGCTGAGTCTGTAATGTGAGCTTAAGAAAGCACTTCAATACTGACCTATAATTAGTGTGTTGTTTTATGTGAACTTATCCATGGTTTTAAAAAGTAGATGTGTATTGTACATTGAGTTGTATGTTTTGTTTTACTTTCTGAAGTGCAAAAACCTCCACTTTTAAGGGAAAATCATGAAGTTACCACTGTGGAGTTCAGTGTGGTCCAGACGGCCTGGATGAAGAGGCCAGTAAATGCTTGTCATTTGAATTTACCCAAACTGATTTAAGAAACACATACTGAAACAACATCAGCTTTGAGTAATATTCTTAAGCTCAGTCTGTTGGTTTAGTTTTCCTTTTCTTCAACTAAACATATCAGTAAAGTAAAACAAAACAATTAGCTCAGTATAAATTGCATGTGTTTTTATAAAGAATGGTGCCTCTGGTTGGAAGGAAAACAACCCAGCTGATAGTTTTATAACTAGCTTTTCTGATTTGGCAGCATCTGTAAGTGGTATGTAACTTGACAGAAGCAAGTGAGTTTTCTGCAGAAGGGATATATTTGATAGGAACACAAGCAGGCAGAACGCTTGTTGGACTGAAAGGTGATGGAGATCACGGCCCCCCACTGGCAGAAACACATCTGGGCTTGTTTAGAAATCCCTGCTGGCTTTTCATGTGAAATAAAGTCCTTTTCATTCTCCCATCTTTGAGCAAATTGTTTTCCTATTCAGAATGGATGCTGGAGAACAGGAAGGATGTTTGCAGTCAACAAAATTCCTATAAATTCTGGGTTATTTTGAGTCCCTAAAGTAGGTTTCTATTTATGTTGTTTTATTTCTTGCTGTTTACCTGTTTGTTCAGCCTTGTTCGAATTGTACATATGTACATATTTAGATGACAGGAAACCCAGCTATTACCTGAGATTTTTCTTAATTTTTCTACTAAGTTTGGTGAGTGGGGTCACGTGAAAATAGATCTACTTACAGATTCTTTTTTATTTAGCTATCCTATTGCAAGTATATCCTCAGTGGAGGCATGCAATTATCTAGCATTTATTTTAAATCTGTTCTTTTGTCCATTCTTTCAGTGGGGGATATCTTTCTTCATCCTGCCTGCCTTATATCTGCTAGGAGACAACCATTAGAGACTTCCATGTTAACAGGGAAAATTGAATTTTAGTGGAAACTTCTATAAAAACTTCCATTTTAAAAAATTATATAGTCAATGTAGTTCACTGCTAACCTTGTTACCTTCCCTACTCGTACTTAGGAGACAGAAACAAACTAAAAATACTTCCCTTTTTGATATAGCAGCTACATTAAGATAGGTACTTTTTTTTTTTTTTTTGGTCTGACATGACATGACTGAGAAATAATTTGGAAAGTGTCTAATTACTGAGGTTTTGTTCTGAGTTATAAACCAAAAAGATGACCAAACTGTTGACTGTAGGAACCAAAGTCTGGCAACACAGTTGCTGAATTCAATATCATAAATACAACAGTTTTGATAGAAAATTTGTGGATAAAATTTGGATAAGATTTTTTAACATCCTAGTTGTCTGATACTATAGTTGCTTAAATTCCATAAACCCTTACCAGTACAGTGCGTGGTTGGGTGTCTCGCTCCTATCAATGGCCTATGAAGTTGAAAAATTTTTAAAGTGCTCTTATTTTGTGGTACAATCTTTTTGGTTTTACTCATTAGAATTTAATTTGTTTTTTAAACACTGGTCCAGAATACAACTGCATTCCTTATGATTACTTCTGTATAAATATATCTGTTTTCTACTTTGTGGTTACCTGCCCAGTCATCAATAGTAAAGAATTTGTAACACGTTGAAGTTGGATTTTGCAGTTAGCTTTCTTTTATAGTTGCCCAACCTGAGTCTGAAAAGCTAAATCACTGATGTGACTGTTTTGTCTGGGATGCGATTTGTATTTTGCGCTGTTCTTCCTCATTGCCTAATAGCTTTATTGTTTTATTAGCAGTTACGTCTTAAACTACTATGTTCTTCTTTTTATTTCTTTCTTTCTCCTTCCATGAACCTGGAAGGTATCACAGAACTATACAGCAGTGCATCACATGTGTAAAACTGTTAATAAAAAAAGTTAAAAAAAAATTTAAAGGTCATTCAGAATAAAAGTTCATAGAGTTTTCCAGCATTAGAGAACAAAGATGTATTAATAAAAAAAGGCATTTTGAACTTTTTGTGGTTATAGTGCCCCCTCTTTAGCTGGATTTTACAGAATACTGATGATCTTGATGATAGCCTAAGACCCAAATCTGTAGACTTGTTAGCTTTGCCAGTAGCATCAAAATGACATAGTGTTTTGTTAGGGGGAACTAGACCTTTCCTGTCAAGTTGTCTGCTTATAAAAACATAACATTGACCTGTTTGGTGAATAGGATATTTGAATTTGGTTTGAATACTTTCCACGCTGATTTAACCTTTTTAAATCAAGTAGATTATTTCTCAGCTTTGTGAATGTATGAGTTCTGTTAAATTTATTTCTGTTGTGCAGGATCATAAACAGTGGAATCTTTTTGCACAAGAGCATATGTTGTATATTGTAAGAGATAATAGTAACTTTGTTCTAAGCATTGAAATTCCTTGCTTTTTGATGGGTTTCTTTTGCATTCTCATTTTTTGAGGATTTAACAAGACAACATCTAAGCATCCCAAGTAATTCATAAAGGAGTGAACAAAGCTCAGTTAAAATGTATCTCCCATTGCTTATATGAAAACCAGGTTTTAATTTACAAAAATCGGCTCTGTATTTGGCATAAAGCAATAGGATTATGGTTCTTCTTGTGGAAATAGGGTAAATGTTTGATCGGAACATTTCCTTGATACAGTACCTGAATTCTGATGCCTTATTGATAAAGCGGATTAGATGGTAAATAATATTGTAGTTTTGAAGTAACTGATATACAGAAGTTGAGAAACCAGGGTGGGTTTTTTTCCCACTCATTGCTTTGAAAATCAGTAACATCTCCTATGCTTATTACTAAATGTATCCTAAATACAAAATACAGGAGAATGCTTTTGACAATGTATTCCTTCCATCTTTTATAAACTTGCATGTGATAAGGGTCAGTTTTATTATTCATTTGTTTTATCTTTAACCTTGAATGGTATTAAATAGTTGGATCTACTTCTAAAACTTTTTTCATCCTTGTGTTGTTTTTGATAAAACTATAGTGTCACCTTTATATCAAGGTTATTCAACCCTCTAAGCTCTAGATATTTAAGCACTAATATATTTTTTGTTGCCATTGATTTGACTGGAAAGTTTTAATGTGAAAGTTGTTAGAAATTCAATATTTGGGGTTTTGGCTTTAGTAGAAATCTCCTTAGAATAATTTTAATGTGAGGAACTGTTAAAAGAATGGATCTAGACCAGGAATTCAGGGCATCTTTGAATTATGTTTGCCTGATAAGGTAGGGTTCTTCAGAAATACTCAGAAGAAAAGCTGTGTTAGCTTTAACCAGCATCTAAGAATGACTGAACTGATCCTTTAAAAGGGAAGAAATATGGCACCAGAATGGAGAAGAATATAGGTAGAAACCTCAGGAGACTAAATTTAGGGAAGAAAAGTTGTGCTACAGTAGACATTTTAATAGGTCCTAAAACTATAGTCTAGAAAGGATAAAATTTTGAACAGGAAATACTATAGTTTTGAAAGGAATAACTCCTGTCTGTTCAAGGAAGGGTAGCAAGATTACTTACTCTTTACAAGGCAACCTGTCTTTTTGTATGTAAACAAAATAGACCTCTATGCTACTTTTTTTTTTTTCCTTAGAACTTTATAATTTCACAAATACTAGTTTTTGTGCTCATGAAATAGGATATATCGGTAGGTCTAGAGACTGAAGGCTTTTCCTTATCAGAGACAAGGTACAGCCAGACTACAAAGAACACTTCCTCATATTGCTAGAATGTCTCAAATCTCATGCTTTTAATCAAGGTTAGTTCCTTGTCCACACATACTGCCAGTACTGCTATTAGAGTTGTTAAAGAGTTGGTCAGTTTCTTTAGAAATGTAAAATGTGTGGCTGCCCATAAGATACACATTGAGATCACAATGCGGTTCTCATGTAGTAGTTTTGATCACTTCCAATTTGAACAAGATTGAGTTTAATCCACTAAAAGTGTAAAGTCGCTTAATATTTGTTCCATTTGTATTTCTGACTGCAAGCCAGTAAAATGATGTTAATCTAGCAGCATATTCTAATGTGTGTCTGAGTACTGTACTGTGACCCTTTTTATGTTCAGTAACAGTGTGCTATTTATTCCAGGATGATGTGATGATGCCACAGCGGGTTAGACTGCAGCACGAAGCTGCCATTCAACACCCAAACAGTGTGAGTACTTTTTTCTTGTGTGTATTTGTGTATTTTTCTTTTACAGAGTGCCGGATACATCTTTAAAAGGATATGAAAATTTCACGGTAGGGCTGATGGAGGCAAAGCAATACCCAGTGTATTCTTTTCCTTTATTTTTAATCCTTGCACTGAATAGTAGCTTTGATTGAACTTCTTTTTCTCCATTTATTTTCTCTGTTCAGTAAACCAAATCTCATTATGACAGTGATACTCTTTTTCAAATAACTATACAGGTTTTGTTAATGCATGTAATCTAAAGGAGAATGCCTTTTTTATGTAGCCTTACTAAGTAATGTGAAAAGCTGCAAAGGATTGGCTACAGCTATGGTTTATCTGTTTTTAATATTTAAGAAACTGTAAGGAATGTATGGGTTGTTGTCATTAATAAATTGGCCTACATTTAAATTGATGTTTCTCCCTGTGTCTGCCTGGAAAAGAAAACATTAAAATGCCATTCTTTATTCTTGTGAAATATACTCTCAAAAATATTCTGTGAGATGGTGGTTTTATGATCAATGTAATATTGATTTTAAATAAATTTCTGTGATTAGTGCCAGTATCCTTTAGAGATAGTTTGTGTATATGTTCTATTTACCTGAAGATAATAAATATAAATAATTTGTTATGGCAATTACTTTATTAGTCAATGTTATTGACATAGATACTCCTTTATAAACTTGAAAACTGAGTTTGTATTCCTGTCAGCAATGTTCAGCAAAAATAGGCTTATTATTTTCACATCTTTGACATTTTCTCTTGTGAGATTTATTTCAACATTCAAGAGGTTTCTGGAAAGGAAAGGTCAATTGACTTGATCTGTCAAGAAGGTATTTCCTGCAGGTCTCAGAACAAAATAGACAGTTTTAGGATTATCACTCCCTGGGAATTAAACACCTTTTAAACTTTTCCTCCGAAACACACTTGCTTCAAAGTAGAGATTATTGCGGTTGTTTCAGCTGAGTGGTGTCTGCCAAACACAACCTGCTGCTTAGTGGTGGGATGTGTACCTGCTCATCACACCACCTATATTAGATCTCTTATGAAATCTGATAATCCTTACAATGTAATTTATCAAATTACAGTTTCAGTAACACCTGAGTAGCAGTTAACCTAATTCACATTATGAACATAATAAAATGATATATCCAAAGTTGTTCTTGTTCTGATATCAATCGGTTAATGTAATTCTGTAGTAAAATGCCAAAAAACCGGAGAGGCAAGTTAGTCAGGTAAGCTTGTCTCATAGAAACCACTGTTAAGAGCTATCCTATTTCTTGCTTATATGAGTTATATACCTATATATTAAAACTACTTTTTAATTAGATTAATTTCAACTAAACAGTTCGTAGTCTGTTTAGAAAACACTTCAACTGTTTTGTTTATATTCTGTTACACTTTAGTGCCTAACAACATTCAGTATGAACTATAAATCAGCAAGCAAGTAACGAGTGCCTGAGTAGACTGAAGAGTATGTCTTCATGATATATTCTAAGCAACACAAACTTGTTCTTCCCATGCTCTAGACTAATCTAAACTTGTGGTCCTGTTATAGTGTGGTACTTGTGGTGGATTGACCCTGGCTGGATGCCAGGTGCCCACCAAGCCACTCTATTACTCCCCTGCTCAGTGGGGTGGGGGAGGAGGGCGGGGAGGGACAGGAGAAAATAAGATGGAAGAAACTCATGGGTCAAGGTAAAGGCAGTTTGACAAAAGCAAAAGCAAAGGCTGCGCACAGAAGCAAAGGTCATCAAAAGATTTATTCTCTACTTCCCATCAGCAGGCGATGTCCAGCCACTTCCCAGGAAGTAGGGCTTCAGTACGTGTAGAGGTTGCTCCGGAAGACAAACGTTGTAATAACAAATGCCCCATCCCACTTTCTCTTAGCTTTTATTGCTGAGCAGAATTCATATGGTATGGAATATCCCTTTAGTCAGTTTGGGTAAGCTGTCCTGGCTGTGTCCCCTTCCAGGATCTTGCCCATACCCGGCCTACTGGGTGAGGGGAGAATGTTGTAGCGACAGCGTTGATGCAGTGCGAGCACTACTCAGCAGTAGCTGAAACACTGGTGTGTTATCAGCACCCTTCTAGCTGCCAATACGAAGCACAGCACTATGAGGGCTGCTATGGGGAAAATTAACTCCACCTCAGCCAGACCCAATATAGTACTACTGGCCTATTTGCAAAGCTTAACTTGAGCTTTGTGCTTTACTAAACAAAACTAGCCAAAGTCAGTCTGATTTAGCATGGGAAATAAGGGTTTCCACTTTTCTGTTATCTGACATATTAGTACCTAAAATCGTCAATTTAGGAAGTGTAAAAATTCTCAGAAATGGATGGAAAGAAAGGCCTGAGATTTTAAACCTTAAGAAAAATGGTAGATGTTTCTGTGTTCCACATATGGCATAGAGATAGTATATCTGGCTAGAGCCTGTCTCATGCCATCACTTTCTCTGAACTTTCTACTGAATCGGGGGGTGTCCTCGCAGCTTTTTGGGCAATGGCCTTGGTTTTCTTTTTTTCTTTTCTTTAAACTTCTGCTGGGTTTTATTTTCTATTACTTCTTGCCTTGTGTTGTTGCCTTTTAGGTGTAAGGATTTTTCTTCTTTGTTCTTGAACCCTACAAAGGCAAAAATGAATCTATGTTTGAATTGAATAGAATGTGTTTTTCCATTTTACAGGTACAGAAAATGTTTGTAACACTTATGTGAAGTATACTTTCTGGGTTCATGTTGTATTTTACAGAACTCTGATTCAAAGGCCTGAAAGGATAAATGGGAACATATCCAGCTGTTCCTGATGAGCAAATAGATCAGTTTGGTCTAGAGCCCCCCAATAGTTCTGACACAACCTGAGTTACGTTGAGAAAAGAAAAGTTGACCTTCTGGCCACAAGTCTACTGAGCGGTGTCAGGGGGGACTGCTGATCTTAAAAGAGTGATCTCTCTACTGTCCTCAGAATAATCGTGCCATTGAATTTTCTGGCCTTGGAAGAATGTTGGGGATGTTTGAATAAAGTTCTGTTCTGTATTTGAAGTTCTGACCCTAGCTTCAGTCAGTATGATAAACCAGAGTAGGCAGAGGCGGTGGCGGCGGGGAAAGCAGAAGCTTGAGACATGCCTGTGAAGCAGTGAGCTTTTTTGGTTTGTTCCTGAAATTCTAATTTGCAGACTTGGACTTTCCACTGTTTTGCAACTTCTTCTGACCTGGATTTCTGACTTTATGTAGTCTCAGTGTACTTTCAGAAATTTTGTTCCTAATCCTAGCCTTGCTGGTTGTTACTGAGAGCCAGATTGGAAGTCTAGTATTCCCAGTGGGCTCTAATACTGGAGGCTTCAGTCTACTGTTGTTACTACTTTAGATTTACAGGTGAGAAAAGTCTCCAACTTTCTCCACTAAGAGAAATCTTCTCCCAGATCCTAACTAGTCCGTGAGGTTCTTCCTCTTTCATGTTATTCTTAAATGCAGATTGCCTTACCCTGACTTGAAGCCTGGTTACTAAACAGCGGAACCAAAGAGATCAGATGCCTTTGGAATGATTCCCCAACCAGTTGTTCTTCAAAGAAACTGGTGGCTCTATCTCTGAAAAAGCAAGAGACTTGCCCCCAGGTTCAGGTACTGGAATATGACCAGGGTGACACTGCAGCAGTCCGTAGCTTTATCAGTCTAATTTCCTGTATTGTAGACTACTTAATCATGCTTTAAAGAGCAAGAGCAAATTAATTTCTACTCTCTTAAGCTGTTCTTGCCTGGAAGACTTTTTAAAAAAAATCTTGTAGGATAGAATTGTTCTGTCATCATTAACATTTAGAGTAGAGGATTTTGGATCTCAAAAGACAAATTACTAATAAATTATGATTTTATTAAATGCAGCTTTCTAGGATCGCTGTCATCTTGTCCTCTGGTGAATATTTTATATTATCTCCAAGTCCTGTTGACAAGGATTCTATAAATAGGACACTCTCAGAAGGCACAAGTTTTTGAGACTTCGCATATTTGTACTACAAATTCTTAAGCTCTGCTAGCTCAATATGAATACCTACTTTTAGCAGTTTGAAAGCTTAGGGACATTGTACTATCTATTGATAATATAACAGCTACCAACACTTTGGCATTGATTGTCCAGTGCACATATGCACTTATGCTGCATACAACCATGCTTCAAATTGCTTATGCTCTAATCAGATAAGGAATGACTTTGTTACTAGAGAATGATCAACTGTTACTAAAATTTCTCGCTCAAGTTTTTGTTTATCCCTAAAAGCAGCATCTGTCCCATTTATCCAGGGTAAGCCAGGTGTTGCTTATTTACCAACCACAAATCATGTATGCTTTGTTGGCAGCTAATGAGTGGGAAGATTCAATGTCACGTTTCC
Source organism: Haliaeetus leucocephalus (assembly GCF_000737465.1). Classification (NCBI taxonomy): domain Eukaryota; kingdom Metazoa; phylum Chordata; class Aves; order Accipitriformes; family Accipitridae; genus Haliaeetus; species Haliaeetus leucocephalus. The sequence goes on along the minus strand of NW_010973093.1, from coordinate 3,257,774 downwards.
CTTAATTCTGAAAAAATTAGGCCTTCATATCTTATTTTACTTATACTTGTGTTCTTCTGGAGGAGATCCAACTTCATGTACATACTAGTGTTCTATTGAACAAGCCTTCTGAGTTTGGAGTAGCTCAGGAAATTACTTCCCAAACCACACACGCACAATGCAGTCTTTCACGCCTATGTCCCACATTTATTCTGTTATATTATTTGAGCAGAGTAGTACCCTTTAAGAACTCCCAAAGCTTTTCAAGGAGAGAGGAGATAGTTAGCAGTATCTGCTCCCAGGTTGTCTTGTTGCCATGTGCTTGCATCAGGACCCGCTATGGGCATGCAGAGGTGAAATTGCCGGGTATGGTCTGAGTATGCTCTTGGAGAGCTTGCGTAGCATTAAAGAGCTTCTCTGGAATGTGCTTCATTCCTGAGATGCATAGGTACTTGGCCACACATTGCCAGCCATTGTGCCATTATGGAGGCTTTCAAGAATAGTGCAGCACTTGGAATACTCTTCCAGTTTTTCTTTTTCCTAGGGATTCTAGATACTGGAAGGAGAAAAGAAGGGTGCTAAAATGAGATGTACTATTCACAGTCAAAACCCACTAACCTTCTCATCTGTCTTAGAGCCACACTGAATATTTTTGGATGCCATATCATCTGTTGGGTGTGGTATTACTTTATTCTTCCTCCCACCATTGATTAATTGGAGTATATGGCCCCCACAATATGACTGTGCACATGAACAGCATGTGGCTTCAAATTTTTGTATCTTTCTTTCTGCAGAATTGCTTATAAAATAGCTAAGCTCTTCCTCGCTGTCTCTGACATATTCCCAACAGCTGGAATCAAAATGTGGGCAATGGAGATAAAGAACACTATTTCCTTTGTTTTCATTGGCTGAATAAGAGATGAATCTGTACCAGTGTCAGAATGAACACCTTTCTTTTTGTTGTAAAATTACTAGCCTCTTTCTCAAACATGTAGGATACTTAGGCATATGAGAGAACATTGAGTATAACCATTTGCATTTCTTCAATGAGAAATTCTCACTGGTTTGCATCTCTAAAGCAAATTTGTGGCATATTCTGTAGCTTGGATTTAGATCAAGAGCTGCGATGCCTAAGGCCATTTTAACCTATTGCATTATCTGAATGTGTTAAACAATTGACTAAATTCTGTGTATCTTTGATGGTTAATGTGACTCTAAGTTAGTTGATTGGATTGAGTGAACTTGAACAATGCATGGCACTACTAGTTCAGAGACCTGTTCATCTGCCTCTGGGAGAGCTGTAAACAAATATTACACAATCAGCAAATGAATTGGAGAAATGAACAAATGAATGAGATAGCTGAGCTTGATCCTTTCTTTAAGGCACAACTCTAGGCCAAAGGTATTGTATGTCTCTTGTCCACCCCTACTGAAGCTCACAGATTAACTAAACTTAGAAATGAAGTCTTTGAAGTCTTTTGTGATGTTTTGTTTTTGGTTTTGTTTTGTCTTTTGGTCTGGACACATGCATTTCTTGATTTTGAAAGTTTTAGTCTAATAGATAAGATTTTGCATTGTCACTGTACCCTGTACCATTCTACTTGACTAGACCTGTTACACATTTCTATTATGTGTTAGAAAGACTGTTCCTCCCCCATTTGCCTTACCTATTGCTTATTGAGCACTAGTTTGAATCATTTCACTTTTTCTTTTTTTGTGACTAAAGTGATCAGATTCCATTGATTCTTGATTCTGTCAGTCCTTTTAGCTTCCACCTTATTCATTTAATTCAATACCTGAAATTGCAAGTAAAGATTTTCTTAGTAGCAATAGAAAGAGTATACAATAAAATGAGTAGATCCTCTCTTACAGGTATAATTAAAGTAAAGTTTTAGTGGTACATTCATGTGGAACAGAACTTTTAAGATCAGCATTCTGAGTGTTTATATGGCTGTCATGATAATGAGATCTGATTCTTTTTCAAAATACCTGAAGATTGACAATGTTTCAACTATTTTTACATTGGCAGGAGATAGGGTTTTTATGAGTTAATCCATGAGAGCAGTTCTGTGGGAATGGCTTAACAAATACTGAGCTTTGTTTTGTTCTGAGTGCAAAAAGATTACTAGACATTCTTACATCATCTGTCGGTGAGTTCCATGTTTTAGATCTAGCTCTTGTCCTTGGAGGGAGGGGGGTAATTCTAGGTAGTCTGGACCAGTTTCCATATACTGTCTTGCATATCAGAGCAGTTCTTTAAATCAGAGTGTGTACTGATTGTTTTGTATACAAGGAGCACTGTATATAAATAGCGTGTTCTAAGTGATTTGTTTTGCTGAGTAGTTGAGATGTGTACTCAACTAGTGGAAAAAACCTCCAGACAACTGTTTCCATCTCATCTCAGGTGTGCAACTGCATGTGTAGAAACTCTTGTGATAGAATTCCAGCACAGCATCACTCGCTAGAACACTGGCTTGTACAACAGAAACTTTTCAGTGTAGCCTTTTACTGAGCAGCTGTGCCATAATATATCACATTAATGTGGGGGGGTTTTGTTCCTGCTTATTATCGCAAGTCTGGATTAAAGGCAGAAGATTGTTTTATCTGTCTTGTGCCAGGCCAGGCTGCTTCATGATGAAAGGGAGCATGGGATAAAAAATAAAAATGGGAAGAAAAATAGAGGAGGTCACCTTATACACTGACAGTCAACAGTACCAGTTCGGGAATATTGGCAGTCCTCGGTGTGTAGTGATTTTTACTTTCCACATACCAATGGAGTTTGGTCACCTCTGAAAGATCTTAAAGCCTTTTGTTTGCTGTGTCTTCTTATTAGGCTAATGTTAGAGTAGTCCTGAATATAACGTTGATTTTCAGACTACATGCTGTGCTTTCTCTTGGGAGTCAAAATTGTTATTAGGCAGTCGGGCAATTACATTGTACTTAGACATGGATTTATTCTATCTAATGAACAAGGTAGCCTTGTTTGTATGGCTAGAGCTGGCAAAATTGAGATAATGCATGTCTCCTATACCTGTGTCTTGTTCCTAAAATAGTCTTTTGTTACACAGTACTAATTGGAATGCAGAAGCTCTACAACTTGTATGGATTTTCATGTAATTGCAACTAGTAGTCTTTTTTTTTTCTTTCTGTTAAACTAGAAACCATGCAAAGGAACAGTATATTAGATGTTTTGCTGTTCTAGTGAAGTTACAAGTCTTTAGTAAATTCATTAAGAAGTGACCTGAAGTATAAATGTGTTCATGAACTATTCAGCATATTTGGATCACAATATGATGTTACACAGTTAAAAAAATGTGTGCTGTATTAGGAGTATATCTTCGTGTGGGGGGTTAGCAGGCAGAAGCTTGCTCTGTCTGAAAACTCTGTAGCTGTGATTAGAGCAGTGCTGAACCCTAGCTAGTATTTCCTGCCTTACAACAGTATTAGCAGGGTTTGTATCTGCTCTCACAGCAGCTTTGCAGCTTCTGGTCAGCCTGGAACATGGGCAGACTGAGGTTATATCTGCCTGTAAAAGACTTACTCTCAGTACCTTTAGATCAGGTCTTGTTTAATTGAAGTAGTGTGATGCATGGACAAGGACTTCATTTAGGAGTGAGAAGATGCAAATTTGCCTCCAGAGTGGCTTTGCCATTCCTCATCTACTGTTTAAGGAAGTGGTCAACAACATTGTTCTGTAGTCTGAGCCTTTATTTCTCAGGGATTTTATTACCTTTTCTCAAATTAGTGTTTTAGTGTGGACTGCAAAAATGGGTAAGTAGTATCTTGTATGTAATTTTGCAGGTGTGAAAAGATAATAAGCATATGTGAAGCTTTACTAAACTGTCATTAATTATAACTACATACTGTTGAAATATTACCTCTCTGTTTGGTGTAATAGAAAAGTCCCTCCATTTAAATTCCATCCTTCCTGTGTGCAGTAAATTAATGGTTGTTGGTGTTCTTCTCTCATTCTGTGTCTTCTACTGAAGTCCAGGTTTTACCAATCTGCGTTTCATTGTTTTGTCTTCCAGTTGTTGCACATAGCTTAGCAGATTTTTCTTTGATAAATGCTTTTATTTTGGACATGAAGTTGATTAAAATCTTCATCGGGTAGAGCTTAAGTAATCTTTGTTTCTTCTTAGTTAATTTGCATCGGCTCTCCTTCTGTCTCCCTTACTCAGCACGTTTCAGACAGATCAGTGTGTGTTGCTCAGGCGTGTTCTAGCAAGCAGTGCCTGTAGAGTTTAGCTGTAATATAAGTATTAATTCATATAACAGCTATTAAAGAGAAATTAATTGGATACTGGCATGTCTTGAAGAATAGATGAATAGATCAAATTTGTTTGCTTAACCCTGTTAGTAGGAATTTGCTCCACTAAATGGGCTAAGTAGATCTGAGGAGGGTCTTGTACATTTTTGGCATGGGCAGAGGGGAAAATGAGATTATTTTCCTCAGGTGATTACCTATAATTGTCGATTATACCAAATCAGTTTATTTTTGATGTAGAGAAAAAAATGGCCAGAGAAATATCTTCATGAACTAGTCTAACTATTCTGGTCATCAGAATTTTAATACTTTATACTCTGTTCCCGTATACTGCACACCGTAAACAAACTACAAGTCTAATATTTTTCTCCAGCCTATGGAAAATGTAAATAAATTAAGGCTATTCAGTATAGATACTTACACAAAAATATATATATTTATGACTTTGGGAAATTGTCATTAGAGGTTTTTGAAAGTTATTTATAATTCAGTAATCTTCTTTTGGTATGGAGGGTTGAAACTAGAGCAGCAGTTATGCGAAGGTTTTGTTCTGAAGTGGTGACAGTGGAGTATGTCTAAGAGGAGAAAATATGATTCCTCTTCTTCTTCTGCACTGAAGAATATGAAAATTCTTTGTTTGACAATGTGAGAGTATTATTCTTATGGTGGTTTTCATTAATTGGTCTTTTCCACATATATCACCCAGATCTGCTGGAATTCAGCTGCGTCTTTGCTTTTTATTAGGCAGCTTCCTTAAAGATTCTTTTTAATTTGCTATTTCTGAAAAACCACAGTGCATTTTCAAAGTCACAATGTCAGTTTAAGTCTGTTCTACATTTAATCAAATATCCCAAATTAGAAACATCCCAACTTACATGACTTTGTAATTAAATTTGTGTTTAATATGGCCTCCACATGCCAATAACCCCATCAAACGATTGTGATTACTAGAGTTTGATAGTCATGAATGTCTGATTGTAATGTAGACTTCCAGCATATTTCATTTTTAAAACGATGCCTGAAGCATAAAATGTTTGAAAATCAAGATCCCCTCCTCCTTGTGTTTAGATATTTTGCTGTGGTGATAACTATTACTAATCCAATCATACTTTGTGGAGCTACAGACACAAGAGAAATTGGTTTTAAAATAGAAACTGTACAAACATACTGCTCTCTTTGACTGTTCTTAAGCTGTATGTAAAGGACTGGTTGTGTAAGCATCTTGACAGGGTCCAAAGAGTTTACTTAATTTGAATTAAATTCAGATTGCGTGTGCATTAGCCTTAATATAGAGGTTGAGCCCTTAGATCTTGTTTATCCCAGGATGGCAGATTTTGAATGAGGGCTTCTGAGGCCTGGTGCTTTTTCCTACCTAAGCTACTTATCAAAATACTGGAGCTTACTCATTTATATTCAGAAAGGACTTCTGAAACTTATTTAATTTGCTGCAATATCTACAGATTTGCTGTAATAACTCTTCAGTGATACTTACTTCAAGTTTTTCAAAAAATGTCATGTTTGAACTTCATGATTTCATATGCATGACAACATCCTTTTTAAATGTATGTGTGGTGTGATGCTCAGCTGTGCTCGTTCTGAGTACACCACCTTGACTTATTGTTTTTCATATAAAATCACTAAAGAAAATTCAGAATTCCTTGGTTTTTAATTACTCTTTTTTTATGTGCTGAAAATAAACATGTAACATCCTACTGTGGACTTTGGACTTGAACCAGTGCCACCAAGTAGAATGTTTAACAGGTGTTCTTAAAAATGGATTGCTACAAGATAAGAACATCTGTGGAAGTGAATATTCACTTGACCTAAAGGATTCTCTGGGGAGCCAGCACTATCAACACACTTTATAATTTTTAAAACATGCTTTAAATACCCTAGGGTGTGTTTTGTATCTTTATACCTAATGCAAATTACCTCACAGGTGTCATGTGTTTTGAAGAACACTGTTTCCTCCATTGGAAATGGAGTGGAGAGGAAATAATTTTACTATCTTCTTCCCCCAGTATATAATTTTGGAAAGATTTTAACCACATAAAAATATCCCTTCCATTTATTTTTCCTTTTTGATTGCATTAAATGATGATCACAAAATCCTTAAAACCACTAGTATCTTAAATCATTTCATCATTCTGCTGCATAAAAAATTACAAGGTCGTGGGCCTCTAGACAAACACAATATAATTTAAATAAAATCTTTCAGCATTTTTAACAACATAAATTTTAGGTCTTGTTTTTAGTAAGGTCAAAGTCCAAAATGCTAACTGTTAGTGTAAATATATAATCTGTTTAGGTGTTGCTGTGACATGTAAGTTTCTTATTCATTAAAGCAGATGTTTTAGTTACTGTGATTACCATGTACTTGTCCAGGAACTCAGTGTAAAATTTACTCGGTAGACAACTATATTTTGTAAATCTCTCTTCATCTTTCAAGTAACGTATTTTTTTTGACTAACCACCCTGTAATTTGGTCACATTATCCAAATACAAATTTTCTTGAGTTTTAAAGAAACTTTGTGAATTCTTGTAGCTAGTGTTACTTTTAATGTAATACACGATAGCATAAGGGAAATTTGGTCAAATGGCGGATAAATCAGGCCTAAACAAGAATTGTTATTGTTGAACCAATTTTATTTCCTTAATGGTTAGCGTTTTATGGACAGGTTCTTCTACAGCACCATCACAATTTGAAGGAAGACCATCCAATAATATCCCATCTATGTCTATTGTAAAAATATATTGGGATATATATAAAATACGCATTTAGCTATATAGAGCTTTAATGACTTGGTCAAAGTAAAAATAGTAAGAAGCAGAACTGGAAACAGAGCTAATAAATTTCTTCAAGATGATCTTGCTTCCCTGCTCCAGTATTCTGCAATTAAAATAGATTTTAACATATAATTCCAAATATTCTTCATCTTTTCCTTAATTGAGTGAAGGAACAAATTAATAATCTAAGTGTAATCACTTGTTCACATTTAGTTAAAATGAGTGAAACAATGCTTATTACCGTTGGCTGAAAATCTTATCCAACACTTAGATATTTTAATGGTTAGATCTTAGTTTTACAATCATGCTAGTTAATGTAATAAAGTTCTAGCTATTCTGAGTAAATTACAAATAAAGACATGTGGAAGATTGTGTTAATTATGTTTCCTGAGAGAAATGGGTGATCTGACGAGATAATGCCGAGTCACAGCTGTGCAATTAAAAAATATGCTACAAGCACTATTTCATAAGTCTAATTGAAATCCTGTACTGTCTCACTTGATTGCTCTTTTTGTGGTAATATTTCTGCTGGACACTTCCAATAAAACATACTAGTGATGCTGCTGATCCATACTTGTAAGAAACTAGTGTTAGAGGTACTGCACCAATACCTAAAGCTTTGCTGATCTTTTAGACAAATATCTATAAATAAATGTATTTATAAATGGGGCTGTGTGTACCCAGGAAGAAAATGAAAACTTTTATAGAAGTTTTTACAACCAAATAATATTTAAAATACTACATGAATGAAAACCAAATAAATCAACAGAGAGAGAAAAATTTTCACTCTCCGGTCAAGTTCTCTTCTGAATTTCAGAATATGTTTGCAGCATCTCATGAATTGAGGGGGTGTGTATGTGGAAATTACCACAAGAATAATAGAAGTAGGGTTTGGAGACGGCACAGGTGACATCTACCTTTCCTTTATACCACAAGATGTAGGCATGATTAACAAAAGCTGTTCTTAAACATTCAGGATAAGGTAAATGTCTCATATTAGCTTTTTTAGTTTAGGAAATGTCCCTCTGTGGGCACTCATAAACAGGCATATTGAGGAAAAAGATGTTGTGCACTAGAGATAATCCTTCCTGTATTGCTTGTTATTCGAATAGCCTTTCTTCTCATAGAATGTTATCTAGGATCAGGTCAGGTGTCATGATACTTCTAATTAAAGCTTCACTAAGTAGTTAATTACATTCTCTTCTAGGAAGTTTATGTCATTCAGCCATATTTCTAACATGAAACTCAACACTGCACACTCTTTCTCAGTGTGTAGAAAGTTTTGTACTTTATATGACCTTTGAAAGTTACGTTTCATTTAATACCATAAGTTGTGGAAAGCAATTTATTTTGTACAGGAAAGCTGTGGATTTTTCCATGCTAAAAAATGCATATTTTTTCCAATACCTACTTCAGTATCATTATTGGTCGGTTAATTAAAAAAACTTCATAAAACAAAGTTGCTTAAAAGAAAACATATTATATGAAGAAATCATGCATACATATATATACCTAGTGCTTACTGCCTTACAGAGTTTATGCTTTTGCCTGTCTTTGTTCATTTCCCTCTTTTATAAAACTAGGATGGAAAAGATTGGGATAAATTTGGAGACCAATTAATTTTTCATCCTTATCTCCTTTTTAGTACAACAGGATGGTTCTGACCCATAGGCTGTCTCCTGAATAAGAAAGATGCTTTGTGCTAGGGGAAGCTGTAGTGATTAAAAAAAAAAAAAAAAAAATCCACATCTGCAGAAAGCGTGTTGTTTTCAATTACTGTCAACTCATTTAATCTTTGCTTCCTCTCACCCACTTCCTTTTCCATTTATGTGTGCAATGGAAAACATGAAAACCTAAAATGATGAAAATAAGAAACATCTCTACCTGAATATTGCATTTAAAAACAAACACTAGTGAAAAGTTGGAACGAGTTATGGCATGTAAGCAAATGGCTGATGTTGCTGATGGGTATAGAATGCTGATTTTTGTACATATTAGATATGACTGAAATACTCTTGTATTTCAGTGGAACAATTTTGTAACTCACGGAACAGTGACTATATGTGCTCATAGTACAATCTTGTAACGTGTGTAATAATCCTGCCTAGTTCCTCCGAATGTGATCGTAACTCTGAACTTCGTATTGATCAACAAGTCATTGAATGTGTTCGTAAGATAACCCAGTGTGCTGTGACCAATTTAGAGCCTCTGTTTCGTGGAGAGCCCCATTATTCTAGTTTGATACTGTTATTTGTACTGTTCTAATTGTATCATAGTTATATTGTATTAGTTTTATAATGCTTTAACTCCTGAAAATATTTTAGATGTAGTGACATAAAATACATATCCATGACTTTAGCTCTGATAATCTTATTTAGATGTGATTCATTAACTCCACTCCTAATTATGTGAAGTGGTAGAGTTATTAGAGAAGAGAGATTCAGGTGGCTAAACATAGACATGTAATGCTATTTTGACACCTTAGGCTGTCTGACACTATCTAGACAGGACCAGCAGATACCAGAGGCCTGGTCCTTCTGGGAAGTGGTAGTTGGAGGCTAGGCAGGGCCATAGGGCCATAAGCTAGATGCTTATATTTGGCCACTTACTCCCACAAAGCTCATTTTAAGCCATTTATATTTTTAAAGGTTACTTCTATGGCTTTTCAGTGTATGTATATGTTGGTAGTTAAGATAAAACCGGACTGCTATTTTATGCTCTTAATATTCTTACCTATCACTGTCTCTTGCTGCCATAAATTATAAATTATTTTGTATTTCTTTCCAGAGAAGCCAACGCTGACTGCAATTAAGTAAATAGCTAAATAAGCTATAAGTTACATTTAATACAAAAAAAAAAGTAACTGTCTGTCTAGAAAGTGAATTACCTCATCTGATGATGTAGCAGAAAGGGTTGTCATGATTTTTTCTTCTTAGAGAGAAAGAGTTTTGCTCTTCCATGAACTGCCATAGTCATTTGCTATGAGCCAAAAAACCATTTTGTTTATAGTTCATGTTACTGCTTCCTGTACAAGTAATATTAATACTGCATTACAGCAAGTTTGCAGTTGGAATGTGAAGCATATTGCATTTGTATATATTACATAGTTTAATCTAGTACATGTATATGCCAGTATACAGTTAGCATTTGTAATAATAAAAATAAACTTGCCTAATTAGATCAAAAAGGTGAAACCTGGATGAACTCCATTTTTGCATAGAAACAGATACTCAAAATACTGAGAAGAATATTTCTGATATGGAGAGTTTCTTATACTTTCTGGAAGTCTGAATGGGTGTAAAATAGGCTAGAAAGATTTTTATCAAAGTATTTTAAAACTTATGAAAGAAGCAACAGTGAAAAACCTTTCACTTCTATCTAAAAGCTCTAAGGAAATATTCCATTAAGTGAATATAAAAGCTCTGAGACGTGGAAGAAACGGAAAACAGTGTGCAGTTGCTTCTGATGCCACACCTTCCACAGGGGAACTAGAGGAAGCTGTTTGTACTCTAAATAATTCTGAGTTTGATTGGATGAAAGAAGCTGGTTAAATGAGCTATGCTTTACAGAAGCTGTATCAAAGGCTCAGGTTGAGTTTGTCTATGTTGGTGATGTTTATCTTGCAACCACATAAGTCAAGAATCCTAGTCATGAGTCAGAGTCCTGTTGGGGGATGAATGGTACAGCTAAAGAGCAGAAAGGCGTGGAATTTTTTTGGCTGAGGATCTAGAAATAAATTTGATTGCATAGCGACAATTTTTAAGATTTGTTTGTAAAACATATCTCTTAAGATGATGCTAAAAGCAGTCTTGAGTGGTATTGGTTCTGAAAGTAAAAAGGAAGCAGGAAGTCTGTGCTGTGCAAAACATTTCACTGTTATGTTAGGGTAGAGGGAAGTGTGAACATTTCACTTCTTACAAAATGTTAACTTCGTTATGCATTTGTAGTTATTTTCCTGCTGTGTTGCAAGATCAAAATGCAGCTGTTCTCAATAACATGCATTTATATGGTTAAGTGTATTTTGCTGTGATATCATTGTAACTAAAGAAAGTAGTTAAATGATGTTTTACAATACTGTCTTCTGCAGGAGGGAGATCCTTGCTTTTATGTGCCCTGCTGATGTGTTTGGTACATCCATGGAAATGTTACAAAAGGCCACTAAGAATACCGACTATGGCTTTTTTTGTTCCTTTGCTTTTGAAGAAAGGAATTGTCAGGTTGTTGCTGTGGGTTTGTTTTTTTTGGATGAGGAGGAGGAGTGAAGACAGCAATTCAATTTGCTTGTGAAAGAATAGATTTTTAGGAATAATTAGAAAGCCTTCTGGAAATAAATACTTTAGTTGTGTGCGTAGATAGCACGTTTAGGTAATTTTAACAAAAAGCAAACTTAAAACCACTACTATGGAAGACATTTTAGAAAAGTTTTAATTATATTAATCCCTCTTTTCCTCTCTGTCTTCCTTTAATTCCATATATGAAACAAGTATAGGATTGCTAAGTATGTATTATGATATTTTATTGTCTAGATAATGATCCTACTCAGTGTGTAAGGAAGAAGAAATTAGAGTGAAATCTTAACCTCATCTTTATATTAACTTCATTGGAGCCATTTCATTCATCAATAATGCCTGTCTGCTAGAGCTCAAAATGGAAAAGAGTAAGAAAAGCCAAAGATATGGGGAAGAAGGTATGATATACTAAGTATCATTTAGAGAAATGAGGACTTTAGTATCTGGAGTCAGAAGATTTTGTTTTTCAGAGTTACATTTTGCACTGTCTTCATTTTTTCCAGCAAGCAGCTTTTCTTCCTCACATTAATTCTCGGCATTGGTATTACTGTTTTTCCTTTTTAGTGTTCATTGATAGTAGAGTAGGTCATCATAACACTTTGTTAGTGATTGCAGAATGGAGGTTTTTGGAGTCTGATTTTGAAAATTCAAGGACCAAGAGTCATTAACTGTGTCCTGTTTAGTCATGGAAGTGAAATCCATTGCTCTGGAGATAGCTCGATGTTCAAACCCTTTGCCATCAATTCTAGTAAAACTACATTCAGACTCAATGCCACGGACCTTTAGGTGTTCAGTGTGCTGCTAAATGGACTTTGAGTTGCAACAATAGAAGGGTTGCCCTAATGATTATTCTAAGTTTTCATAAGACTAGGTAAAAATTGTAATTCGATTCTTGAAACATTGAGTTACTCTAACATCTGACACTTAAAAGTCAGAGGCCAATCCTATTACTTTCTGCTGTATTTCTTTATATATTTTTCTAGATTGATAACCTTATACTGGCTTTACTATTGTTCTAAACATTAGGTTGAGCTTTGCTGTAGAAAACAAAATTGCTGTGTAAAAAAAATTATTTTTTTTTTAAACATAGTTTTTTATTTGATTACTGTGTTTGTATATAAGGCTCTAGATTGTTATCCTCTCTGTCTCGCTGTTAGGCATGTCAGTTGAGGAAGGAGTTTGGAAAGTTACACTTCCAAGGATTCTGCCCCAAATTTTGGCAAAATTCAATGTAACCTATTGTTTTTTCTGCTTTGGATACATCACTGCAATAACAGTAATTCCTAAATAACTTTTTTACTTGACGAGTCTTTTTTTTCCTAATTATGGTGTTTTCAATTCCAAAATGCTCGAAGTGTTTGAAGACCTACATAAAGGAAGTACAGAATCATTGTTACAAGCTAAAATTCAGAGAAGTAAATCGGAGAGTGCAATGGAATTATCTATATGGCTGTATGGAAAGAGGAGGAAATTTTGGCTAAGAATTTAAGTCAAACTCTAGAAATTACAAAAAGTAATATATAATACAGAAAAGAGCCATCAGGATCCAATTTAATAGCAGTTATTCTGTCTGCCTTCGTCTCTCCTTGAGTGTATGTACAGATAATTGATCAAACCTATTCAATTTTCTCTGGAAGCATAAGGAGTTGAGATTTGAACCGATTGTTTTTTGGACTTTAGGGAATTAAAGTCCTTTAGCTGAGCACCTGGATTCAACTTTTTTTTTTCAGATTGCTTTAAACTATCAACAGCATTTATGAAAACAGTCAGACTGGACAGAAATTAATGCAAGAATATGCAACTGTCCTCTGCTTCTCATTTAAATTTCAGGTTCCATAGAAAGAGATGACTGCACTTACTACTTGGCTCTAACTGAAGACCAGGTTTTCAGAAAAACAAATTTGAGATTCTCCTTTTTATCTCTTACTTCATGAAAGCTGTTTGTGATTCTGTATTCGTTTAGCTTATGCTGTGACTATTTGAATAAAGAAACTAAGTTTCCCTATTGTATTGTTATACAATACTTTTTGAGAAAAAAGTGCTTTGTAGTTTTTCTATTCTGACTTTTATGCATAGTTTTGTAAAGTATCTTTATAAGTTGTAAAAACCTAGGATATGCAAGAGAAGGTTAATAAGGTCTTGGTTAATGAATACTGTCAAGAGTTCTGTATATAGTTATATTCTTGAATAAAAATCGTCTTCACGGAACAGAATATATGTACATCTGATGCAACTTCTGGGAAGTTTTTTTTTAATATATATCTGTGGAGTGTCCCCTTTAAAAACATATCTATGAACTCTTCTAATTGATATTCAGTTTAAAAGAATTTTGGGTTAGCCTTCTGAAAATGTCTTAGTATCATTTAGCTGTAATTCAGGAGAAATTTAGGGTAAGAATTGAAGTTGTACATAGTAATTCATAACTGTCATTGAGGAAAAATTTCATAGTTCAGAGTCATTCTGTTTTATTCCTATGGGATAAGCAAATCATGTTTTCTTTTTTTTTTTTTTTCATGTTTGTTATTTTGATTGTATTTAATCATACGGTAAATTGTGATGTTTCATTGCCAGCAGTCCCCCAGCAAGATCTCTTCGTGGTGTTTTTGTTCCCACATCAAAAGTATTCATAACTGCACGTGCAGAATTCTAGCCTGACTACTTACATCTGTGTGGGGTTTAAAGCTCTGTAGATAGAGATACCTGAAAGATTTAAACTTGCTGTGCTCAGCATGTACACTTACATTCCTTATGAATGCTTAGGGTAGAAAATAAACCAAGTAAGTTTTCCACACTGTTCTTGAACAAAACTTGATTATCTGAAATTAGTGTTCAGAAACGCTAATACCTATGCTTTGGTATTAATTCTCAATGAATGAACACATCCTCAGCAGGAAGCACCCATCAAACTCTGGGAGAGAAATAGACAGTTAACAGTATGACAGGAGTGCAGTAGTTGGTATAAAACAGTATCAGCTTTCTCTGCACATACAATTAAGTCCTGTAGTACCCTGAAGGCTTAGGGTAGACTGCAAACCATTGGGAGTAGCAAACAGCACAGTTCTGTATAGTCATACTCCTAGGGTTCTCCTCGCTTCTTCCTTGACTAACCAGAGATTTGTAGAGTAAACAGTTTAGTGTTTGTATGAAATTGCGTTAATGCATGTCTGTGCAGTTACAGATAATATGAAATCCCTCTAATATTCTGTTTGATGCGTATTGGAAGCTATTATGCCAACAGGTGTTCAGAATATTGAAATTCATATTTAACCTGTACAACTGCAGAAGAGTATTAAAGAAAATGTTGCTCGAATGGGAATATAGTACTTCAGTGAACAAATCAAAATGGGGTGTCTACATTGTTCTACCGTGAATGACACAACTCAGAATACAGACTTTTTTTTTTCCTTATTTTATATAAATTATAAGTAATGTGTGGTGTTATAGGTTATGGCACTGTTGGTATGATTGTATGATGCTATCCAAGTTCTAGTTTTCATTTGCCAAACTTTTAACTATTTTGGTTGAAATTTTGCATTCTAGATGTCTGCCTTTGGATGACTTTCCTTTGAAAATTTCAACCAAAATGATTCAAATATTCCCAAGACTGAAGCTATTGGAAAGGCACTTCTCAATGTTGGTTTTCTAGAGACCTTTGAAAGTTTGTAACTAACATTTGAGCAGAGCAACTGTGACATATGATATGATATGATATTATGAACACAAAAGGTAGCTAATAAGGGCTGTATAGATAATCTTAATTCTTGCAGTTCCCATGTTTTGAATGCTTATTTTATGACCTTATTTTGTTGCCATGTGCGCATACAGCAGTTTACACTATGTGATTTATCTCATTTTGCTTTAGATTATTGGTTGCCAAGTCAGAAGAGAGCCACTGGAGTCTACTGAAAGGTATACTCGTTGGATCAATAATCTGACTGAAGAACAGCTTCTTACACAGGTATTATTGTTTCAGCTGTGACTGAAATCATGGCAGAAAAATAGAGCAAGAGATTTATTTAGATGGATTTTTTTCAGTCATTAGCAATACTTGATAATTTACTAAGTTATCAGATTCTTATATTTAAAGGCTAATTTTTTCAGTAAGAGACATTTATGGTGCATGTAATCATTATGTAATGATGACCTCACACTGAGTGAGAATGAAGCTTTCAACTGCAGGTTCTGAGTGAGCCTTACATTTCTCACCGCTGTCTGTGGTTAAATCCATACGCTTTCATGTTCTAGTAAATGGTTAAGGGTTTTCTTTTTAAAAGGTGTATTTAAATACAAAAGGAGAAAAAAATCTTTCTTGAGAATGATTTCCATCCCCACCCCCCTGCCCCCCAAAGTTAGGTACTGACCACTTTTGTATCTGTTTAAGTTATTGCTAGAGATCATTTTAAAATAGCAGTTCTTGAAGCATTAAACATTGGGCTCATTATACATGTTTGTTAGTAAGATGCGTCTTGTGCAACTGAAGATGACAGTTTTGGCATGAAGAAAGGTTGTTACGTTAGGCAGGCAGCCAATGCTGAACTAAAAGAGACTTTGGCAAAAACAAGTTAAACTGTGGAAGAAATCAATCCAGCTTGTGGAGGAATGTGTGTACTGAGTATTATAAGAAATCTACTGGATGGTTAGCGGAAAACATCTCAGCAGGCATTAAGATGCAAGTACTTGGGGTTGGGTTTTGTGATGCTATGGTAGGAAGACATTTGCTTTTGTTTTTCCTGGATTTAAGTGGCTGAAAAGATCAACATACCCTTGTTTGTTAGACTTCATTGTAAACTGTGTTGTGTTCCCCATTACTCTAACCCCCCAAAGATATAGTTACAGATTCTGGTATGGTCATTGTAACACAAGAAGTAATCTATAGACCTTGTTTTAAAATCAGCAGCGGTATTATGGTTCCCTATAATTCACCAAACGAAAGTAGTTACAGAAAAAGTTACCTGTGGAATATTTGGATTTGCCTTTGCATATGGCATTAGAAAAAAATTATAGATTTAAACCAGTGAATTTATCTGACAGCAACATCTGGATCACTCTGTTGTTGAAGAGAAGAGAAAGAAAATCTTGATGTAAAAACTTGTCCTACACAATCTGAAGTTTCATCTAAGTGGCCACTGGATGGGGTCTTTAATGAATTAAGCTGGAAATTAGAAGGAATGTCCTAATTTTGAGATTATTTAAGGGGGAGGTATGCAAAAAGAAAACTCATTTTAAGATGGGGGTGTGTGTCTTCTGGAAGAGATTATTTAATATAGCGTTTCTGAGAGTAGGATGCAAATACAGTGACCCTTGCAGTCTTATGTGACTACAAATATCTCTTAAAGTTTTAATCAATCAGCATGTACAATCCATTATTTTTGCATATGATTTAGATTCACACGTTTTACAAATAGATGAGGAATTCTGGGAAATATATTGGGTTTCGAACTAGAAGGCTGCATAGCAGAACTGGTGCTACTTGTCCATGAGTTTATTAACAAGATGGGATTTATAGAATCACACTATTTATGTGTTCCTAATTAATTTTTTTAGCTTGTTACCTGTTCTCCACCAAATTTAATGCAGAAATAGAAGTTCCTCAAAGACACTAGATTTCTGAAAATTCTGTGGAAGTATGAAGCTAGGATGGATTGTACTGCACCAGCTGCAATTCATATGTTGTTAAGCACCACAGAATCCACTTGGACAGATATTTTAGGTACCCAGTCATAAGACAAGCTTCAGCTGTGACACAAGTCTGTAGGAAGCTTGGCTTTTCTAACTGTGGTGCTAAAAGAACTACTTGATTTCCAGAGCAGTGCATGTCAGCATATGCCACCTCTCCTGCCTCAGTATCCATTCTTCTGATCAGAAATTCAGGTAGGGAGGTAATTATTTTGCTTTTCCTTGACTTAAAGTATGGGGACGAGGAGGAATTGGGAGCAAAAACCATCTCAGCTGTGCTCTAATAATCAGGTTATGAATCAATTATGTAAGGTTAGGCCTGATTTGTCCCACTCCTCTCCCCCTGGTACACTGTACATTTTATTTTGGGTGTGCTTTTTAAAACTGTCTTCAGTATATAAGCCCAGAGAAAACTATAATGATGGGCCTTTGCTAATGGGTTTGTAGAATCTCTGGGAGGAGCACTCCTTCAGGGAATTCAGGAAAATTGGCTTTAATTTACAGCATATTGTCTCCAGCAGTTTCCTGTAGTGAAAGAATGTTCAGCTTTTTTTAGCTGTCTCTGTACTCAGTGCCCAGCTTTTTTTTTCCAGTTACTTCTGTTGCATTTCTGTATCATGCACATGCAAATTATTTGTGCTGTAAATTGGGAAACCAAGCAACCAATTAAAAAAAAAATAGCCAATTGCCAAGATCATGTAATCCCTGATCATAATATTCATGTTATTGATCAAATAATATCCTGTAGCATTTGATTGCTTTACTAGACAGCGACTGAAGTCCACTTTGAAAGAGATGGGTGGTAGCAGGTATTTTGTTGGGTGGTTGGATGGCTTCATATGCCTAGATGCTGGCTGCTGGTTTTATATCACTTGAGTCAATACCAGATTTTTGGATCAAATGTCTGTCCCCTGTCCTCATGCTGAGAAGATCATTCAATACAAAATGCTTCTAGCATTTTAAATTTTCTTTTCCCTTAGCCATGGCCTCTTGATGCTTACTCATCCATTAAATGTTTCTCTAAACAATTATACTGTAACATTCCAAAGATACTTTATGGTATGCGTGAAATTTCGGAATATATACCCTAGACAGTGTGGTAGGAGTAAGAGAGTACAAAGAGAGCATAATAATGAGAAAACTACTTTTTAGAAGATTAACATTTGCTAGTTTAATGTTATCTTCTGTTTAAATGATGAGTGATTAAAAGTCACTTTTATAGGTGTACTAATACACGCCTTAAAATACATGTATATGTATTTCATGTATGTATACATGTATATGTATCTTTCTGGCCAAGAGTAAAAAAAAAAAGGTAATTTTAACTGTTCAGTAAGTGCAGATCACAGTGGCAGGTACAGGAAGAAAATGAGCAAACAAATTTAAGAGAACTGACTGTTCTGATGTTGAAGTGGAAAAAATGTAGATTAAAACTAATCCTACAGAATACCCGAGTCTGAACTGTGCTTGAAATGTGATTGAAGTTTGATCATGCAGCCCTTCTTGTACACTGGAAATTTTACTGTGCTGTATAAGTAAAAAGGTCTGAATGGTTTTAAGGTTGGATTAATTACACAAATATTTATACAAGTAGTTTTTAAGGATTGTTGCTGACTGTAAGTAAAACAGCTGAGTTCATATCCATATCTGTTAAATCACTACTTTAGGTTAGTTTAGTCCCACAGCCTGTGAAGTATTATATTCAGCCTGAAGCATAATTCCATCTGACCTACCATTTTTCCTCCCAAAGACAAGAGACCTCTGCTTCATATGGTTGTTTGCTTAGAAAGCAGTTGGCAAGCTTAAAGTGACATGTGAGGAGACTCTTGCAAAAAGGAGTGGGCTCTATGGTTGGTAAGACTGGCCTGTCCTAATTTAGAAGAATATCTGAACAAAACATGATGATTCTATATGTTTGTTGTCCACTGTAATGTGTTTGTCTTGCTTCCTGATACATATTGTACTTTGCAGATTATCTCAGAGCTCTTTGTGTTGGATAAATCTGGAAATTCTCACAGGTGATTTGTAGTTCTTACCAATAATCTCTCTGGACCACCTGATAGAAGAACAATAATTAACATGTTAGAGTTTCATAACATAGACTTCTCTGTGCTGTTAGAGGTGCCTGTTAAATTTAGCTGATAGGTTTAAAAGCTGTGCTTCTCTACTTACTAAGTCTTCCTGTAAGTAATATTTGATAAAAGTTCATGCTACAAATAAGCATTTACTACAGATACTCAGTTTGGAAACAGATCCAGCATTTTGGTTGAGTCGAGCATGTAGTTTGTTCTGAAGGCAAGAAGGACCTGATAACATGGCCAGACCTTTTCCATAAATTCGATACACTCAATATTGCATTGTCATCGTGTGTCTCAATAGGCAACTTATTACTGGTAAAAAGCTGGAGGGAGTAGATTGCAGGTAGAATGAATTTTCCAGGTGGGCCACAGATTTAATATCTCTGGCATCTGTATGTCTGCTCGCAGACCAGAAAATTCCACCTTTTGTAAGTGCTAGGGTTGGTTGTCAGTGTGTCAGAACTGAAATAGTAATTGAGGTGGCAATCTGAAAGTGGATATATGCAATGCCTGTTGTCTGGTTATATTAGTAAAGGCAAAAACTGGACAGAGGGTAACACTTTCTTAAGAATTAATAAAACGGGAATCACTTGCATTTGTTGTCTTTCAGTAAAAAGATACTCAACACTTTCTTGGGACTTTTTCTCACTGTTTCCTTTTCCTCTTCTTTCACCCAATGTTATCTAAAAATGTGTCATTAATAGCAAAGTCCTGATGTTTTTCTACTGAGTGAAAGAACTGAAGTCACAAACTGGTTAATTACAGTAGATTCTACTAGTTTGTATGGGATTAAGCATGTAAGACAAAACCAATTGGCTGCTTCCTTTTGTGGTTGATCCTTGTTCTCCTCTGGAGGAGAATGAAACAAAGTTTCACAAGCTAGTCAGTGTTTATATTTACATTTGAAAATGCGTGTCAAAGGGGTTCATGGAATTCTAGAAAGTTTAATGAGAAGTGGCTTACCCACATCTGTGAACTTAAAGCACAATTAGAACTTCCTAGTGAGGCTTTATGTAAAGGCATCTCAGGGTCAAATATTTTTGAACTTAGAAACAGGTTTGCAGTCTTTCAGAAATGTATGCAGATTTTGCTTTGTGTGTTAGCAATTTCGCATGAGTTTAAAGGTATACCATAGGGGAAAGAATGTTAAATAACTTGGATTTTTCCTTTTCCTATTTTGTTTGATAATTTCATGCTTAAACAAGGCTTGAATGTGGTTCATAATAAGTGGTAATATTTAAATAGAACTGAAACATTATAATATAGTATAAAAGCAACTTGGGAGTACAATAAATTTGGCTTTATTCCAAGAAGTTCTTGATGAATACAGTCTTACAGCATGATGGATGCCTGTATGGCAGAAAAAGCATGATACGATTTTGATGGACATTGAAATTAAGCAGGTAGAAAACAGTTTATCTCTGATTTGAACTATGATTTGTTCCAGCTGATGATCTTTTCTTGTAATTTAAGTAATCAGTCATACCAATATGGATTACAACATGTTTGCATCCTAAAAACCATCTTTCTTAGAACATTTGATGTAAGAGATGGACAGGTAATGCCAAGTGTAAAGGAAAACCATCAAGGATTAAATTTTCAGAAATGCATAATTTGTTTTCCAAACTATTATTAACATTTCTGTCTCCTCAATACTTCTGAAAATTACTTTGAAAATTACTTTGAAAAATAGGGCAAGAACTTAAAATAAATTCAGGATCTGGTTATTAATGTAGGACAGCAGTTAGGGACATGGATGGAACCAACTAATAACTTCTAGCTTCTGAATGCTCCACTTATATTTGATCTTCCATATTTATCGTGTTTATATGTTAGCTTATAAATAAACAGCCTTTAAGCTTCACTTTGGGCTTCTATCTCATTGCCTTTTGTAGCTTAAGGAAACTTTACTTTTGTCTAACAGATGAGGGACAAAAAACAGTTTTTATTTTAAAATGATAGGTGAGATATTGAAGTAGCCATAACTTTTTTTTTCTTTCAAAACAAAAAGCCTATTTCAAATACAAGTTTCCAACTAATTTAGTGATGTTTATTTTTCACTTGGTCTTCCATATGTGAGAGCACAGAGCAGATACACCCTTAACTTCCTGTAATTTTCTTTCTTAAAATTTGAAAATCAAAGTGCTGCTTCCACAAAAAATGGAAATATTTTTACTGTGGCTTTTAGTGTAATAAAAATTATTGATTTCAAACATATTTTCACTGCAATTCAGCTCCCTATTATAGCTGTATATATAGGAAAAAACATTTCTTTGTCTCTTGCAACTGGACACTGAACAGTTCTTCACTGTTTTAAAAATTGTCTATTAGCACAAGTTAAGTGCATTGTATTTATTATTGGAGAACAACTTCCTTTTTTGGTCTCGGCTTTTAGTGATAAAAGTACTGGGCCAGATTTTCAGGAGAGCTCAGCAATTTCCATAGTACTTGGAGTGGCTGAGTGTGTGAGTATGAAAGCATCGTTTCCCATAATAGATAGTAGGTCTGAAGGCCAGTTTTATCTATCGCAGTTAAGATTTTGTTTCTTAATATTTTTTTATACTGACCTCACCCTGCCATGTTTGACATTTGTCTCTACAGTAGTTCTTGCTTTTCTGATCTTTTGACTAGTTAAGGAAACTGAATTTTAAAATATTTACATCCACTATATCCTCTCATAAGTATTAACAATATATGTTATACTGTTATGTTTGAGGCTTTTTTTTCTTTCTGTGTTGTAAAAAAACAGATTCTGGTCCAGTCTAACAGCTTTTGAGTGCAAGGATCCAGATTTAATGATTAATTCAATTTAATTTTTTTTTTCTTAGTGCAAGTGTGACAAACTGGGACATGGGATTTTTATTCTGTTTGTACAGCCTTAGCCAAATGGACTGTAATTAGAAGTTCTTGAGCTGACTTTATGGAAATAAAAAAATAATAGTGAGCTTTGCAGAGCATTAGCTTGGATCAACTGCAGCTGTGAATAATGTGTCCTTTTTCATAAAGAATAGATATTTGTCTATTCATTTGTTGCAATTACATGAGCTTAAAGATGATCAGCGCAGCTAGTTCCTCTAGAAGTAGTGCTTGTGTATGCAGCTCGCATTTTGAGAACTAGAATGATCACATGTAAAGGAGGTGGAGTAGGCATGTGCTTTGTGGTTAGCAGAGGGATAGTCAAGCCCTGGCCCAAACGGAAATCTGAGCGGTTGCAATGCATGGGGTGTATAACAAGGAAGGAAATGGTCTTGCATCTGGCTTCCAGTGTAACTGTTGGTCCTTTGCCACCTCTCTGGATGAGTTGGTTTCTATGATGTGGGTGGATTTAACCTTTTGCATCACTTGCAATGACTGCTCCCACAGCACAGGAAAAAGCAGCAGAGGAGAAATGAAAACCCAGCAGTTTTATACCCTTCATTTTACAAACATAATACCTTAGTGAAATTGAAAATTCTGATGCTGCTGGTAAGCAAAGTATGATGGCTTAGTAGTTGCTGCAAATTACAGTGATTTTTTTCAGAGCTACTGAAAGAGAAAAAGCAAATCTTACCAGCCTTTTTTTATTAGACAAATTTGAAGTATTTTCTAAGACTTCCCATTCATTTATGGTGTTGAATTTATTGGAGTAGATATTAAGCATGCCTCTCAACATAAAAGATAGGTGTTCAGAAAGTTTGTACAATAAAAGGAATTATTATTTTCAGGCGTATAATTTCTTAGCATGCCAGGAGATCGATATTTATTTTGGATAATTCTTTGCCTACCTGTGCCCTAATAATGTCAGAATGAAATAAATATAGTAATGAACGTATTAATCTCAGGATTATGATTATTTTATAAAGTGGTAAAAACAAATTAAGACAAGCTCTTGCTGTTTAAAGAATGGTTCAAATGTTACTTAAAATACCATTTTAATCTTCATTACTGTGCAGGATTTATTCTGCCACTAAAGAGAAAATAAGCGTGCTGTTTATAATTTAGCTTGTTTAGCTTGTAAGCTTGTAGAAGGTTTATTGTTTTATCTATCTGATTAGGGATTTGATGCCAGAATATACTACTGAAAGCCCTTATGTGGGTTCACTTGTATAAAAGTGATTTGTATCAGTATACCTTGTAGTTACATCTTAATTACCTACAACTTTTATGCAAATACAGCCACATTTCTACTAGAGAGCTGCGCTGCTGTGATTACACTAAAATATGTACAAGTCTCTGTAGCATAGCCATTTCTTACATGAAAATATTTATGCCTCATGTAGCCTGTTGGACTGATGCTATAGCTTTGAATTGATGTAATGTATTCCTAATGTTTTTTTATCTTCCTTGTACTCTCTGTATCTAGGTCCTCTCTTACTGTATAAGTATATAACAAGACAAAATAATACTGATTGATGGGAGTTCAAATCCTAAGCAGTGACTCTTAAGATGCACATCCTTTTTTTGTTTGGTTTTTTTTTGTTAGTTGTTTATTTGGGGGATGTATTTGGTTTTTTTAAATCAGACTGCAGCATGTTATACAAATGCTCCTTCCATAGCCACTTAACACAAACAGCCTTCTGCACTAGATTTACTTGATTTGCCTCTGTTTTGATTTTTGCCTCATCTAATGTTCACGTTCTTTATTCTTTTCTCCATCTGTCATTCTCTGTCCTTTTTAAGAACCTTTGCAGCAGAATTGTGAATTCTCTAGAGTGAAAGTCGTGTCCATGTTCTTTGTTAAAAGCTAGTAAAATAGGGTCCAAGTTCGTGCTTAATATCACATAATAGTGATACTGACTTTTTTTTATACACCTTAATTGAAATTTATTTTGAACATACATGCCAGACTTTTATTTGTCTGAATCCCATCTGTTCGTGTAGTTTTGGGGAACTTTGGGACTATATGGCCAGGTCTCATACTATATGTTTTCTTTTGTGTGTCCTGAAGCTTTTTGCTGTTTTCCACTGCAAACCTTTGGAATTGATTTTATGGCTGTGCCATCATTCAGCAGCTTTCACTTTCCCACTTCATTCTCAGTTTCATCTCTTCCCCCAAAGAATTTTGTGTTTCCCTGATGCTTCACAAAAGAGCCACAAGTTCACCACGTACTTAATTGCCCATTCATTTTGCAACGAGCAAATTGCTTAGTAGTTTCTAATAAAGAAATTTAAATGTAACCATCCATGAGTGCAAGAAAGTAGCAGATTAATAATCATCTTCAGGAGAAAACTGTACGGTATCCATGAAATGCTATATCTATTGAGTCAAAGTCTCAGGGAAAGGAGGTAAATTGGTCATCAGGTTGGCAATTGCGTTTAAACAGGTTTTAATGTTTCTGAGAGAAACCAGACTCTACAAGTCTACAGACCTCTGCTGAGCAGGACTGAACTAAACATGCTCATACACTTTGATACCACCTCATTTAGAGCACTGCTACGCCAGAAGGGTAGTACTGAACCCAAGCTAGCAAGAAGCAGTCTTACTGTCAGAGCATTTACATCTGGGAAATGGCAGGGAAATTCTCAGCTTTATTATAATAGAAGCAAGAAAGAGAGATAAAGAAGTCATTGCAGTGGACCTGAATATAGTGTATGCTTCAGCAAGACACTGAAAGGACCGTGTTTAACTTTATGCTTATCGTTGTTCTTTTCCTTCTGTGTATTTCCTGGGTATTTAACCTAAAGGAGAAAGGGTTTCTTTTTTTTCTAGTTTTGTCCCATATGCAGCCAACAGTCTACCTATGCTATGCTCAGGAGTCAGTCAAGAAAGCCTTGTCATGTTATGCTCCAGTCCTGGAGAACTGTCTTAGAATTATACTAGCAAGTACTCACTCCCCTTGAGATTTGTTCTTTAATTATTTCTGTTTCCATTCTTCTGCTTTTACTGATCATGACGAGTAATATCGCTAATGAGTACTGCGGACAGGCCAATGGCAATGCATCTATGCATCTCTGTTTTTCTTTACTTCTCTTCCTTTTTAGCCAGGCATGGTGACAATCTAAAATTGTAATGTGGCCATGTCCCCAGAGTTTTAGCCATATCTTTCATATTCACACTTCTATAAAAATAAATGAATAATTTCAATAAGTCCATGATTGTGAAAGGAAAATAAATAAGAAACTGTTAGACTCAGATGCTTGACAGTCTTAGAACCCCTGATGGCTTGCTTGAAAGAGTAGGAAAGTTGAGTTTTCAAGTGGTAGTGCTGCTGTTCTATCCTCAGATGTGTTTCTTCTTTTAACTGAAACTCAAGTCATGTTGAATGTGTCCATTGGTATATCTGCATCCTCACTTCTTCACGAGTAAGATGTTTGAGTTGAGGTTTGTTGTACTTGGCATGAATCAAGCAATCGGAGGAATCACAGCTACCTCTCATGGAGGTAGCTACTAAGGAGCCCGCACCCGTGGACTGTTGCTCCATATACCTACAATATTTGAAAATGATGTATTATCTCAACTGCCAACATTTATTTGGCCACCTGATTTTAGAAGGTAACAGTCAGCAATGTTAGCTTTTCCTACGTACCCTGAATTCCATCTTAATGGAATCTTTCAGAAGAATGTAAATCTTAACCTATGACCAAAACAGGCTCTCTCTTAATCTCAGTGTCAGATTACACGTGTTTAAAAAGAAAAAAACAAAACCAACAACCTTTGGAGTCAGTAGGAGAGATTTTTTTGTGTGTGTGTCATAAAATTATTCATAGATCTGCAGAGCAGATGTTGACAATTACAAAGAGAACAGAGGCCGGTCTGTGGTCAGCCAGCAAGCTCCATTTCACGTGGGTAGATCAAGGCTCAAGGCAGCAACTATTTCCTGTCAGCACGCTGGGCGTCAGTGATAGCAGTTTTTGTGGGCTATAGCCCAGTTAAATTATACAAAGTCACTTTTGTGAGGCCTTGGTTCTGTGTCTCGGCTGAAAGAATAATGGTACTAGAAGGCTCAGTGTTCTGTTTTCTAAGATCTGTGTCTATTGATACAAAATTGTGGGTTAAAAACTTCTTATGGATTTTGTGTTTCTTTTTTGCTGCCTCCTTTTAGAAAGTGTATAACAACTGACCCTTTCATTTACTTCAGTAAATGCCAGTGTGGTGTTTCACATGTTAATTATTTTAGCTTGAACCATATTTAAAGCACAATCTCCCCAAAATTTTAATGTATTTTTATTCAAGAACTTAAATGGTAGCTATTTCCTCCAAATTAGAAGTGATTAATTCTTATCCTTTTGGCTCCAGAGAAGTTTTCTTTAAAATTCTCATGGTTTGCAGGTGACCTGGGGCATCTCTTCTGTTGACAGCACTGCTTGGCATGCTTGTATAAATAGGCATCTCCCAGTAGTTAAAGAATTTTAACTATGGCTCATTTTGTCTCAAACAGGGTGGGGTTGTTGAAGTAACGATGATGCTGATGCCATGTCCAATTAATTCCCATTTTCCTCTTTGTTGGTAGAGCTGTATAAATAACTATGTATTGGTGATGGAAAATTAATAAAATTTTCTACTGCAAATAAATAATTTTGATCTTCAAGTTTAACAGGTATAGGCAGTGATGGAAGAAGCATCCCATGCCCTTTTGGAGACCATGGGAAGAGGAGAATGAACAAAAATATAGCTTAATGGAAGGAGAAGAAACTTTGTAGTTGCTATTTTGGATCAGAAAGATGGTTTCTTGAATTGGAAATGGAAAAAATTTTCTGATGTTCTCACATATTTTAAATTCACTCTTTCATGGCTTTTATAATAAATCCATGGCCATGGAATGTGAGCATGTTAATGTCAAGTGCTAATGATTGGGTCTGTCATCTTGCTGTTTTATACAATATAGGATGCTACTGAACACAGATAGAGTATTGATAAAATGACAAAAGCAGAGCATAAAAATATTTCTTAAATAGCTGAAACAGTATCTGTAGTAAATACATGTTTTGTTACTCAGAAACAATAAATTATTTTCTGTCTTACTGAGGACGACATGTTTCACTGTTTAGTGAGAAAAGGGTCCCTGTGATAAGAATCTACCCTGTTCTGTGTGTGACTCAAATCTTAGGTTGCTTACACTTTTTTTTTTCATCAAGTAGGTAACGTGAATAATTTTAGAATAAAGAGGAAGGAAGAAATTACATGCCTCAGTAGCAAGCATGTTTTCTCTAATACTTTAGTTTCAAGTTCTGTATTAAGGATAGGTGAAGTCCAAAGTCTCCTTTTATAGTAGGATACCAGGTGCAAGCAGCTAGACATAGAACACAATTCAACTTTCTCTTTAGTGAAAATGATAACACAGCTTGAGTCTTAATATCAGACTGCTGTTACTGTGGCAGGGCTTGTGCTAATTTGTTAGGAATAAGACATAAGCAATGCTAACATACATAAATTTTTAGTATGGGAGAGGCCAATGCATCTGCTGTGTGAATGGAAGTGCTGTACAGCCACATAGCTGCAGCTGGGTCGCATGCCAGTGAAGAGAACCTTGCTGATGAGCAGTAGCTAGGGGAATAACATTCTTAGCCCTGTAAAGGCAGGGAAATTATGTATTAGTAATGACAGTTTCCTGTAACTCTGCTGTATAAATATAAAGATATCTGCGCCAGACCGCATATTTAGAATGTGTCATGCTGAAGTATTTACCCGCAAATTAACAGGAAACTGTCCATTGTTTCATATTGATAATGTATAGGTAGCCAAATATTAGGCCAAACTGTGTAATGTAATACCTATTTCTGTGAAGGGTAAATGTTTGGTGAATATGAAAATTAAGGCAGTATTTAGCTACAAATGTGTTGAAAATGGTAGCTGTTACTTTTAATATAGCATGAATTATGAGATTACAATATCATCTACTTTCTCTAGATTAATTTCTAAGCTGTGCCATGTAGAATACTATATTGATGGGCAATAGTAATATGGAGGGGGATATTAACAAGGGGAAGTTGGAGCAGATTGGCTTTTGTTTTTCTGCTGAGACCAGGAAGCAAACCATTGGAGTGTAGGGACCAAGTTTGGTTTTTTGTTTTTTTTTTTTAGTCCAGGCTACTGAATTTTTTTAATCAATAGAAATTTTTTTACTTGTACTTAACACACATAGATGAGTGTCCCCATTTAGATGCGGTCAGCTTTCTTTGAATTATATAATTGTGATTTGGAATCTCTGAATAGTAAACTACATGCCGTGGTTTTTTTTTTCCCAACATCTCCAAATCTGTTAGAATTGGTAAATTAAGTGACAGCGTTGGTACATACATTTTGCAATATAGATGGTGCATTTACAAGTATTAAAAATCCTTAATGAAGGCAAATGCTTAGTAGTTACTTAGCTTCATTTGTGCCAGCCCAGAAGTCTTAAAATAAAGATTCTGAAAATAAATGTATTTGTATACAATGGTGAGAACATCAACAAAAGGACTGTTATGGTGCTAGGATTGCTGGTTATTGATTTGCATGATTAGGTTTAAAGTTTGTAGGAAGAGAAAGAGAATTTGGTTTTTGGGGTGTGGGGTTGTTCTGGTTTTTTGGGGGGGACTAACATTGTTTAGTTGAGGGGGCATTGTTTATGTTTTTAATATTGACTCTATGTTTGCAGGTCAAGTCAGAAGCTTTCCAAAGTTACAAGTAAAATTATAAGCAAAATAGTTATCTCATTTTGTGGTAAGGCAGACTGATGTTCCATCTTTGTGACACTAGGACTTTTTATTGTTGTTTGTAGGAATTTTGATGAATAGCCTGAAGTGCAATCTTTTCTCAGTTTTGACCTTTTACCAGAGAGCCCTATAAACACAAATAATAAATTTTACCAAGAAATAAGCTGCTTTCTAAAACCATTACATATTTCTGCTACTGCTTCACATATTCTGAAATTTGTTTTGAATTTTCATTTGGTATTTGTTTGATATATTTGGTTAATTTTTACGTTGTAACTTTGGTGATTGTAGAAATGTTACTTGTCACCGATACCAGCAAACCAAAAATGTTTCTTAGTAATATTTTTACTGTCTGTTTATAATGATGATAAAAATAACAGGTTTTGGCTTTTATAACTTCTCAAACCTCTTTTTAAAGCAAAAAATGTCATGTATGTAAAAACTCAACATCTGCTTCACTGACTATGTGTAATTCTGTGTGAGCAACTGGTAAAGAAAAGTAGCTTATCTACCTTTTGCAAAACCAGATTCTTATTCAGGAACAGTTTCCATAATTGTCTTCTAAAATGTATTTTCATTATGCCTGTCTGAATTTGAGATACTTTACCAAGGAATTATGCCACTGGGTCCTCCAATAAACTGTAATAATTATCATCTGAGAAAATCAGAATATTAACAAGACTGTGCTACAGGTAGGTAGTTCCTTGAGAGAGAGAGCAATGTAATTTTATCAGAATCTTGAGTTTCAGGAGAGTTGTACAGGCAAGTCTGAAAACATAACCGAAGAATATTTAGTCATTATTTCAGCTTCCTGTAGCTCTGAAAGGCATGAACTACTTCATTAATCTTAGTGCAGAGCTTTGTGGGGGGAGGGAGGATGGGGGAATCATTCTAACAATATGTGAAAAAATTCTTCCACTTCTGCTAAAAGCAAGGATGTTGTAGCCTTTAGCCATAATCATGAATAGGCTGCCGAATTGTCTTAACATGCTATGTTGGGCAAATGTGTATTTCTACTGGCATTAAATGGTGTTAAATATTTATTGTTATTTCAGGCTTCTAATTGTCAGGAATTTACAAATAATGAGAGCTGTGGAATATATATGTGTCCACATATAGCCTGTGTATGCAAATCATGTGCCATGTTGTAGTTTTTTTACATACACATCAACTGTTTTAAGTTTGTGTATCTTTTGACCAGAACTTTACATTTGTTGCTGTTCACTCATTTTAAAATATTGCATTTAGGAAAAACATTTGTTCTGAATGTTTTTGCGCAGTGTTACAGGGCTAGCACGTATTAGTTTCAAATACACTCCTGGTAGATGTGCTTGTATTATCATGAAAACTTGATGCCTTTTTTTTTTTTTCTTTTACTTTTAGAAGAGAAAAGAGGTAAATGGTAATTTTATATCTTATTTTTCTAATTTATCTCAAGAACTGCTACTTGTGCTTTGCTGTTATTCTTTCCTTCTTTAGCAGATTGGAAGCTTCTGAATCTGATCTTTTAAGTGGATATGTGTAGATTTTTATGGAAATTTGTATGTCCACAGCTGCTAGAAAATGAGAGAGTATGTGCCAGTGAAAGATGACAGATTGCCAAATAAGCCTACCAAACTGAGGTCTGGAAAAAATAGGAATTTCCAAGCAGGCTAGAGGTTTATCAAAGAGGAAGAAAGCAAGCCAATTAGAGTACTTTGCACAGCTGTTTCAACTGAGATATTTCATCCATGTGATACTTTATAATAATTTGATGCCAAAAGTAATACATAAACATTTCTTTTTTATTTTGAATCAGTGGCATACATAAAATTGGTTTCATATGGTCAAAAGCTCCTGCATTTCAAAACAAAATAATCAAAAGTTTGGCTCATCCTGCATTTGCAAAATACTGCAGCTAAGTAACAACTACATTTTCCGAATCATGCAG
Organism: Haliaeetus leucocephalus; assembly: GCF_000737465.1. Taxonomy (NCBI): domain Eukaryota; kingdom Metazoa; phylum Chordata; class Aves; order Accipitriformes; family Accipitridae; genus Haliaeetus; species Haliaeetus leucocephalus. The sequence goes on along the minus strand of NW_010973093.1, from coordinate 3,227,153 downwards.
TAAACATGAGACTTCTCTGATCATAAATCAGAAGAACCGAAACTTTTCTGCCTTTCTAAATGCAAGAAGTTTTTTTTATTTGCTAACAATGTACGTAATAAAAATCTTACTTTGAATTGAAGAGTGATGGTTTTAGATTCTTTCACAAATTAGATAGCTGTACTAAGTGAACATGTGTTTTTCTTAGGTGTAGGTAAGCAGATACTGCTTTCATATTACCGTGCCTGTAGGTCTCTAGTTCTTGATTTCCACCATCAGAAGTGTATAAGGAACGTTCAGTAACATAGAGGATGTTCATACTCCAGTGAACTGGATATGAGTACTCCAGTTCATGTGTTTGGAGATATCTAATGACAAAGAGAATGCATTTGCTAGGTAGAAGTGCAACAGATGCCAAACAGCTGTGAATCATCTGTATTCAGTAATGGAAGAAGTGAGAACCTTTAAGCCTGAATTGAAGAAAGATTTTGTTGGTTTGTTTGTTTTAGCACAAAACTGACTGTTTTAACCCTTTCTCTCCACTCCTAATTGCATGTTTAGCTAGTTATCCTTAGATTAATAAAGAATTCTTTTGGCTGCTAGTCCCTCTTTAAGCCCTTCAGATTATATCTCATTAGAAGTCAGTAAAAACAAAGTGTCAGTTTTAAAGTAGAATCCTGTTTTGTCCTTTTAATGTCAAGTGACATTAAGTGCACATAAGTAGCTGACCTTCACACCTACCAATATAAACAACTTAAGTAATATGCACTGCTTTTGCATGTATAATGCCATTGGACTTTTAGTCTTTGATACCCAGAGATATCCTGCTATTTTTCAGTCCCCTTCATTTTCTTGACATGCAGGCCTCTACTGCTGCCTCTTTTTCTTTGAGATTTGCAGTCCATTTTGTCTGTTGTTTTTCCTTCTCTAGCAGATGATTTCTTTGTATCCCCTGGGTTCATCCACTTTTCCTCTGTATCAACCACCCTCCCTGTCAGAATTCTGTGTTCCATCAATAAAGGCATAATTTGGAATACAGTTAGACAACAAAATGCCTCTTTTTCCTTAGCCTTTGATTGTTTTCAATCAGAAAAGAATAGTTTTAAACCTAAATACTTCTACCTTTCTCATCAAACATGAATGGCTTCCCTCTCTCACCCTGACAGCTTTTTTTATGCAGTTGCAAGGTCCAGCAATCTTTTTGCTGAACTCAGCGTGTTGTTTCAAATCTAATGCACAAGTGCTCTCCACAGACACACAGAGCCGTCTTAGATGCTTGCTGTGCAACCCTCAGAGCATATCACAATTTAATAGAATGGTTTGCTATGTCCACCGGACAGTGAGTCTGCTAGATGCCAGGAATGGGATAAGAAATGCTGTGCGTGTGGGGTTTTCTTTTTCAGAGAATCAGTAGAAAGAAAAGGATTGGGAAGCTTACTGAGGACTGTAGTTTTGAAAGTTGTCTTGAGAGGTATGGGAGGAAAGAATCTGAAACGAGAGAGGCGAGTTCAAGAAAGGTAATTTGTATGCAAAAGACTGAGAGGAGAAGGCAAAATTAACAATACTGGTTTGTCTACCTTGGAAACTGAAATTGCCAAATCTTTTCCAATCTCTTGGGGGTTTGTTTTTCATGGCTTAGTGTGAATTTGGTGAACCATCAAAAGAGCTGTATTAGCACTCAGAAATTGCTTTTAATGGTAAAAAAATCAATGATTAAAAATGCCAATTGTTGGAATGAAATAACAAACTGTGTGACTGTTTCTGGATTATCTTCCTGCTCTTGCTTAACAAGTCTGACACTAAAACTGCTGTTCTGTACTTTGTGAATTGAAGCATGAAGATGCAGTGAGTGTGTTTGGGCATGAGCTTCTTACATGTTTGGATCAAAGGGACTGGTGTATGAAAGACTCGCTGACTTACTGTCACTGTGGCAGTTTGTGTATGAAGGCAGCTTGGAGTTCTGTATATGCAACATTGTTATTAAGTTGTTATTGATGCTAAACAAAGGATTAGGGTTTTTTCTTTTTTAATCTGGACCAAAGCTTTGTGAGTTTTGATGGCTTTTTTTAATGAATGCAAACATATTGAGATAAGGTTATTCAGTGTTTTGCCTACTTTTTAGGCTTTTCTTCCTTTAAGTTACAAATTAGTGTTGTCTCTGTCCTTAATGAAGAATCAGACTTTGACTAATATCATGGAAGAACTGGGGGTTTTTTGTTTGTGTTTTAAAGCATGTATTCTAGTAGCTAGTATATTTGCACAAGACACAAAGATTATTATGCAGCTTAGAAGCCAATAGGTTTAGGTTTTATTTGACATTTTCTTCACTGATAAAGCGGTTTTAGCAATATGATTTTTATTTTGTATGTTAGACGTTTTAGGAAGTGCTATCTTATTGCTTGCTAATTTATTCTTAATTTAAACAGGCAGTAGCATCTTTAAGGTAAGCATTTAAAGAGAGACATGCTTGCATTTTTGTGTTTTTTAGATCCGCTACAGGATTGGGTATAAAGCAGTTCTTTTTGTACATCGGAATCAAAGAAAATGCATAATGCTACACAGAGGTAACAAATGTCAGTTGCTTGAGAGAATTTTAGAGAAGGCATTCAACAATTTAAGGTGGTCATGATATGACAGCAGCTAAAAGTGCTTGTTTTCCTGGTGTTACGTTATAAAACAATCAAAGCATCACTTTTTGAATTATTTAATGGGATGAGGTCTTGAAAACCTACCAAAAAATCTGGTATTGTCTATTTAGATGGAGAAAAACAAAGAGTTCTTGAGGTTGTGCTGCAAACAAGCACGTGCTTCCTAAGTAAATGTCCAACAAATTCAACATAGAACATTAAAAAAAAAAAAAAAATGCTAGAAGAGCCAAGTAGTCCATCACCTACTGCTGCAACAGAATTCCACTCTACTGTTCCTTTCCACCTGCTATGAAAATGCACTATGCTATGTTTTGGAGAAAACGACCTGTTTCACTTCACTCAGTTGGATGCCACACTTAACAGAGGTTTTAGAAGTTTTTTCATCAAGAAACATATTTAAACCAACCCTTTTTTCTCGCAGGTTAGAGTTCTAGTTTCATTTGAGTCAGTGTCTGTATGTCCACAGACTGTGGGACACCCTGATTTTACTTCTAGCCTTCTTACCACAGACATCATCACATGCCATGAGAGGTTACAATTACACTTGTTTAAGAAAAAAAAAAAGAGGAAAAAAGAAAAATATTATTATGATTTGTATAGACCCAAGATACATTCTGTTGATTGCTTGTGGTCTTTAAAGAACTGTACACAGTTCAGGGTATTTCTGGGTCACTGCTTTTTCTATTTTGGTGGTGGAGGTGTATAGATATATGCTCCAGTGCTTTTATATTGTGTTTCCTTCTGTTTCCTTATAAGCCTTTGTGAAAGGAGCTGAGGGATGTTTGGATAGAAAGCTGGAACTTTTATGTGGAGTTGACATAGTTAGGGCACTATAATAATGACTGTTGATAGACAACTCCCTGAAAAGCAAATGAAAATGAAGTTTATAAAACAACACAATGTGTATTTCCAGAAGAATTAAGTGAGGCAGTGTGCAAGAAGATGAGGTAATCACAGGCAAATGTGCTTCTCTTTTTGTCACTGGGCTTTTCTGTCATGTCTACTATCTTTAAGCAATAATGGCAAAATGAGATTATGTTTATATTTTTCTACCTCTTCATGGTGGGGAATTATGGGTGAATTCCAGTTTGTACTGTGCATGTTGTGTCTGGCTCTTTGAAGTTGGGTTTAAAATGTGTCATTTCTAGGCATTTTATTGAAGCAGATTTTTTTTGCTGAGAGCAGTTGTCACAGTATCCTGAGAGGCCTGTACTGTTCTCACTCTGTTCTTTCCCCCTGTGATGCCCTGCAAGTTCTTTCCTCTGTTTCTGGCTTTTGATTTTATTTTTCTTTAATTTTCTCATAGAAAACATTAAGAGGAGGGACTAGGATGTGATCCATTTGTCAACAAGTTTGTTTCTCTTCAGATGTGTAATTTTTGAGAGCATAGAAATTCTAATTTAGATAAACCTTAGTGCAGGAAAGAGACTTAAAAATGAGGGAAAATATGACTGTAAGACCTGAACTTGAATATATAAAAAGCCCATCAAGTTTTTCAGACATAATTGAATCAGATTGCAAGATGTGATGAGAATATAGCCACTATGAACTAAGGCTGTCAGCTGCTGGGAGAGATTTTATTGCAGAAGAACAACCTACAAGGATATAGAGAAAAAGCAGAACTGAAAGTGCAGGTATAGTAAAAGAAAAACTAAATTTCCAATGAGTTGATAATTCCAATCAACATAAAAATTTGGAGAATGTAGTAAGAACCTTTTTTACCAAGAGGAAGTTAAACCTCACAAAAAATAAAATTCAGCCATGCAAATGTGCCAGAAGGAAACCTAACTCTGTGCTAGGAAAGGTGGCACAGGTAATTTATTTTGCTCTCAAACAATTTGGTAGGGCCATCAAATGAAGAATGATAAATGGGTTCTGGTTTTTTTATTTAGAGAAGTAAAGTATTGGAAAAGGTATAAAATCTTGTGTGCAAAAGCTGTATTTCATTTTTATGGTTTACAGGTTCTAAAAATGACAGCATATCACTATTTGATTGTTATGAGTTGAAATGTTGCCAGAATGGTGTGATTTTATGCCTGGTACTTAGGAGTATCTGTCATATAATAGTCTTGTGAACTATGGTATCAGAAAAGCCTAAATGCTACTTAAAAAGAAAACTAAACTCAGACCTCTACCAGGTATTGCTGAGTTACAGCAGAATGGAAACATGACAAAGAACTTGAAACTGAGACTGTCACCACCACAAAAGCTGTTTAATTAAAAAAAGAAACCAACAAAACAAAACAACAAAAAAGCCCAGACCACCTGTCACTGAGGGATGTTTAAATGTGCAGCAGTTGATAATGGGAATTCATGCAAAAATGCAAAAAAAACCCAAACAACCAAACCACCAAATCCACAATCCTGTAGGATTTATATATGTATTCTATGTTCTGAAAAGATCACAAATTAAAATCCATGCAGCCACCATACTCAGTATAAATAGTGGCAAAACATAATAGAGAAAGTGGTTGTATTTTATAGTCTCTTCGCCCCATGAAGAGGTTATTAAACAGGAGTAGAACTGAAGAAGGCGAAGATTTACCTGCCATATTTTGCAGTGAAGGACAAGTGAAAAAGAGATGGACTGTGAGTTTCTAGCTTCAGAAACAGAACAGTCAGAGCTCAGCGGATCAGCAGTGTCACTTGGAGTGCACTGAGCTGAGCAATATGGAAATTAAAACCAAGGAGATACTTTGGAAATCTATAGGAAAAAGCAGGCCAAGAAGTCAAGTCTGTGGAAGTAGGCTGAGCTTCTTAAAAGTTTAAACTGATTAAGGTTATTGGCATTGCCACAGTCTCCGCTGAACCAGCACTGAGTTCCTGTGACTGTGTTACTGAACTGGCTGAATATTAATAACATCTACAGAGGCATGTGGCACAAGCATGTCCCCTGCTTGTTCACACTTTGTCTATATGTCCTAATGTTTGTTTATATTAAAAAGTAATTTCACTTATAAGAGCTAACACAGAAGTGTTATTCATCGTTGTTCAGGGTACTATTTAGGAATACAGTGTCTGTTTAAATGCATTAAGGAGCATTTGCAGGAACGAAACCACTTTAGTTCTCTGACCAGGCTGCTAGGTGTTGCTTTTAGTACACAAAACCTAAATGTTCTTCAGCTCCTTTTTTGTTTGCATAGACTGCAGCCTCATCTTTCTGGATGTAGTCAAGAGTCCTGCTGTTGGATACTGTCCTGCACCCTTTTTTACGAGTCTTTATTTCTGAATACATGGCATCTCCTTCTTTTTCTTTTAAAATGAGTTCACTTATTTCTCAGTTGATTTTTCAATTGAACATGCTCTCTTGTCCATGTTTGCAATATTGTTCATCCCTTATCCCATGTGTTGGATGGTGGTACAACCCTTTCAAATGCTTCTTTTGTTGTTGCTATCCTTCTACCTTGGGAATCTTCAAGAAATTCAAGGAAGTGCAGTATAAATGGTAGATCTATTTTGTGTTTTGTGTAGCTTGTCAGTTCCTGATTGGTAAAATACTGATGCACAAGAATGCATAGATTACATGTATATCAAAGCAGTTATAAACCAAAAGTTTCATACTCACTCTTAAGATGCTCATACAGAATAGCTATGTTATCATACCTATGTACTTGGCTTCAAAACCATCCTTCCAAGTGTGTATGGTTTTGTTCCTTTAAATCTCTGAATCATTTTCTTTGAGTTCTGTGGGTCAGAAAGTAAACGGACTTTCCTGTGTTCAGAGAGATCCAAGTTTCTTATTACATGTATAAATAAAATGTGAGATATCTTTCAACTATTTTGAGTAAAGCTTACTTGCATTTTTATACTTTTAGAAAATAGCCCGGGATAGGACATTTTGGCGGAGAAGGGTTTAAACCTAAAGGAAATTTGTATCCTTACCTATAAGTATTTGATCAAGTTGTATGTCATTGAGAGCTAAATTCTTTTATGCAGATCATAATTTAGAATATAATCTAAATGCATAATTTGTTAAAACAGAACATTATTTTTTTTCTTCAGTTTCTTCAGTTCTTTAGTTAGTTGAGTGGGGGATGATGCTCTCAGGAGGTGGAATCATACCCTATAACAATACAAGAGAAGAACAGTGCTTACAATTTAATAATTATATAAATATTCACCATCCATCTTTATATTCTTGTTCTTTGGCTTTCTCATGTCAGATCCCTGCATTTCAGTGTCAAAGAAATGTTAGCAAACATCAGCTACATTCCATTGTATGGTTGATTTACATTTCACATCATGACCAAAGTAAAGAATGAACTGAAACCAGAAACCACTGCCATCTAGACTTTGAATGTGGTTCTTGGATTGGAGATCCATGTTGCCAAAAAAAAAAAAAAAAAAAAAATCTTGCAATAAATTAAAAATCACACTCTATAATTCACTAGCTATTGTGTGATTATACAGAAGCTGGCTGGACACTTATAGTGGGAAAAGCCAACAAGAATTTTTCCTTGTGAGATCTTTCCAAATGCTTCCTTCAGCTGCTGCTGTAACAATAAATAAACACAAGACAATAAAAAACAAGGATAAAATGATTGAGCCTAAATCCCTTAATTACAAGATTTATATAACCAGGTAAGTGTGTTCAGAAGAGAAGGGTCATGAAAAAATCCTTTACGTTTTTAGTAAAAGTGCTGTATAATATATATAATATAATCAGTTTTGGAAATAATGGAAATGTAATCTCTTAATGAGAAATGTGATAAATCTTCAGAAAATAGTAAGCTACTGTACATAGGAAGAGTACAGTCTGTGCTTTCAGGGCATTTCCCAAGATAAATTTACCTCATGAATAAGGCCTTTAGTTGTTAACTGTTGAAAGGAATCTAAAATAGAAGACACATAGGGTTTTTTCCAAGTTGAAAACTACATCAGGGAGTTCATTATGATGCATGCACATAAGATCAGCTGCTCTGTGGTTTAGTACTTGTGTCAGCATTTTTTGTATAGTAATGTTTATTCTTAATTCTGTCAGCTGCATAAACTTAAAATGAATCTAAAGATGTGGTGAATTTGAGCACCAGAGGGAAGTGGTTCTTTTTTAGTTTTGTTGGTTTGGTTTTTTTTTTTTTTTCCTGGTAAAGTGAACAGTCGGCCTTACTCTACTAGCGTCTCAGAAAAAAAAAAAGAATAAAAAACCAGTATGTGAACATGGTTATCAGTAGTAAATGTTGGCCACCTTTTGGCCACAGTACTAATTATGAAACAGATTAAGAATTTATTTATGGTATTGACATCAAACTAGTTACCATACAGTATACAGTGGATCGTGAAGTGCGCGCAAGAATTTTGTTTGAAGATGTCTATTTTTACTGTCCAACAGAAAATAAATATTAGCAGCTGAAAAATGGTTAAGTGACTCATTGGGGTGGGGGGAGCTAAAGACTGTATGGCTTTCTAACTTTGCACAGAAGTGACTGAATTTGAACGGTTTTATTTCTTAAATTATAAAGTAGCTGTTATTTCACTACTTTAGGCTCCAGGAAAAAAAGAACAATGCATGTAGTATTCAAGTAAAGTGCCTGTTTGTATGATTGGGGAAAAAAACAGAAAATGTTTTCAGCTCATTGTCAAAACCCCTATGTCCAGCATAAATGAAAACAATGCAGTTTTTAAAAAAGTTTAAAAACCATTATTATTCTCATCTCACAGCCTTCGATTGTTGATTTCTATTCAGCTTCTACTTTCTCAAGTATGTTTTTCTAATAATTACTTGAGTTTCAGCCAGTCAAGAGATATGTGGACTGTTCTCTACTCACTAGTAAATTTAGGTTCTATATGGATTCACAGACTTGACCTTCATTGTGCACTTAGCTTAAATGGGATGTATTTGCTCTTGGAAATGAGAACATACACTCAGAATTGTAATACAAAATTGTGTGACTTAAACCATCACAGGATTGATCTCTAAAAATAGTGAAAACTTGATTAAAAAAGGATGCATATTTCTGTCTTAATAATTAACCATTTCTTAGGTTCTTGATACGTTTTTTTTGGTGGCTCTTTCAAGGACTTAACCATCATTAAAGATCAGCATTGTCAAGTCTGGCTCATTGGTTTCCAAGAACACTGGGACAAATAAAAAGTCTGTCATGATACCATGCCATGATTTAATATTTTGGGGGCAATGCGACAGGCATATATACACCAATGAAGACCGTATAAAGGTTTATATGTGCTACTCTCTATTTGAGCAGAAATGTTTGGATTATTTGCCTGAATTTAGAGTCACTGAACATGAATAGCAGTGTCTTACATAAGGCAATATGACATAGTCATTTGCAAAGGTATAAGAATAGGTTGGATGATACGTGAAGCCCTGGAATAATTAAGAGTGTGGAAAGTCACCTCTGTAACATGTTAAGCAAAAGCTTATAGAAGAAGCATCACAACTCTATCTTTCAAAATCTTACTTCATTCTATGTCTGGTATCTAGAATTTCTGAGACCTTTCTCATTGTCACCTAAGTGTTGTAGAAACACATCTGTCTGTTCTGTGAACCTTAAGCTACAATGTACTGTAGTCTCTAAAATGAAAACTACTTTCAAATATGCTTCTGAATATAGCTGAAACCAGAGCACAAAAATGGTTCGGTTTTCTATTAACTGTTCTTAAGCTGGAACTGATCTCCTTTAAAGGACTATTTTAGTAATTAGTTTATTTTGGCAAGTAAGCCAGCAGTCTGACAGAAAGGTCCTTTGGTAGAGAATCCTGGCGTGCAGTCTTACACTGAGTATGTCCGTTAACCTGTCCTAAGGGACTGGAAAGCTTTTCTTTTGCAACATCTGTAGAGGTGAGCTGTAACTGCTTGGTGTCTTTCATTTAAGTGTGAGTTTGTCTGTTGCCATTGAAGAATATCTCACCCACATCTGAGTCAGAAAAACCTGCTGTTCAATTTTCCATCTGAGTAGTGTTTTCCCTTGTCTATTTTGAAGCCTTTTCTGAAGGACTTCTGTTTTTATCCTTTAATCTGAATATCATATTCTACATTCAGATCTGCATTTTTGATGCTTGTACTGTCTGGAAAATGGCCAAGAGAGAAGTCCTATTGCAATTGCTTTTGAATTTTGAATGAGTCTCAGCTTCAAGATTCATCACTTGCTCAAGCAAGAAACTAGAGCCAGCCTAGCCATAGGAGAAGCACTGGCTAACCTCATTCCAACCTTGTTAGCTTCAAAGACATCTGCCAGGGATTTACTCCAGGGAAGTCTGGTAAAGGAGTCTTTGCAGCTGAATATGCGTCCCATTTGGTTGCCAGCCCAGAGACTCTGCTGAGCTTCAGGCTTTCCATGGAAATAAATGCAAGCCTCTGTGAAAGACCTCCACATTGAAGGAAAAGTATCTGAATTATGAAAGATCTAATCTGTTCCTACTTTAAGGACTCCCATGGCACTCTGCTGGTGGTGTCCAGGAGGGGAGTACTCTGTTCTTCATTGCCTTCCGCCATGTGCACAACAGGCTAAATTCCTGCAGTTGTTTTTCGTGACATCTTTCAGCCAGCATTCATGATTGCAGCATTTCCAGATTTCTAGTTTCTGCAAAGCAGTCCTGTCTCCTTGTTTTCAGGAGAAATGAAGACTATGATGACATCTATAGCAAAAGCAAAATTGGGATTAGAGTGAAGACCTCCACCTTGCTTGCTTGGTTGATTTTATATGTGGGATTAAAAGCGAAATATGATCAGTCTGATCTGGGCTGAAGTATTGTATAATTGCCACATTAGCCTATTTACTTAGAACACCAGTATCCAGCTGTACTTGGAAATTTGAAGTAAAAAATGTGTGATCAGCAAGTCCTTTGCTGTTTACAGCTGAACCAAATGCATGTACAATATTTTTTCATGTTATTAAGCAGTACTGTGGTTGTAGAGAACTACTGAGAACTGTCCTTACTGTGGAAGCCATCTTCTCAGAAGTCATGGCTCACAGACAGCAGTTAATATTTAATGTTATCAGAAAGTAAGTGGCTGTTACCTCTGTATACTACAGAGGCGATAGCATTGTCATGTCTCCAGGTCATTTTGTATTAGATCCTTTATGGTTGTGTTGTAGATGCTGTTGCATTACCTCCAAAAGTTGTGAAAATGAGAAAGGTAAATGTGTAGAAGACTTATAGTTAGCAGTGATATGGGAAGTAATAGACAGAAAACATTACAAACTATATTTTATTTTCACAGAATTGTAAATCAAAGTTGTGTGTGTTCATTTCTGTCCTTTGTTAGTCTAAACAAAGCAGCAGTGACATTTTTATTTTTTAACAAAGCATCATTCAGCATAAAGTTTCTCTTAGAGTGAATACCTATTTCAGACTGATTTTCTTGGCTTCTGTGTTTAAATGCACTTCACTGTATTTTTAAGCTGTGGTTCTTTGACATTTTAGTTTACATAAATCCTACCCTCTCTCTCTCCTTTCTACATGATCCCACCGACTTGCTTGCTGGTACAAGGGTTTAGCTGACTTCTTAATGAGCCAATTCAGCTCTTCACAAAGAAAAGAAAAAAGTTTTCCTGTTTGTTTGATATACTGAACTACTTCATCAAGGTGTGGAGGAGCATCTGTGCTGGCACAATGGAGGGAGAAGGCAGAAGCAAGGCAGTTGTTAACTTAGATTGGTATAAGGGTTGCTTCCTAAGGTTCCTTAAGAGCTGCTGAGCTTGTCTAAGAATTCATTGTCACCCAAAAACCCCCACTGGCAGCAGGGCAGCCCCAGCACCCTCTCTTGAGCCATTTCTCGTAATTGTCTCCTCCTGGATGAGCCAATTTAGCCTGCCAATCAGGTAGGAAATAAGGAGAGAAAAATAATTTTTTTTTTTTTTTTTTTTTTCTTGGTTAGCAAGCTGAATTGACTTGCTGAGTGTTCAGACAAACAGGGCTGTAGCAAGGGAAATAGCGGGGAATGTGTGGCCAGGAGGGAAGGAGCAGCAGATCCTCTTCATAACCACAGTGGTGTGCAGTTACGTCAGCTCAGTTTTGCAGAGCTTCGCATTCACGGTGCAGCTACATAATGCAGCAGAGCTGATCTCATGGCTTACTGCCACCAAAAAATTCAGCCAAGCTCCTCCCTCTCTCTTCCTCTCACTTCCTTTTTTTTCTCATTTGTTGGTATCCTTTTTTGCCAGCTTAGTAAACTGAATCAGTTCATCACATAGCTGAGGAAGTGACAAAACCGATGCAAGGGGAGGGAATGGACTGAGGCCAGGAAGGGATGGTGGGCATGGGGAATACGGGGCCACCTCCTCCCCTTTTGACTATGGATCAGTGCAGATGAACTCGTGGTGCAGCACTTTCTTTCAAAAGGGAGAGTGGTAACAATCTGACAGAAGTTATTTATTTCTCCAAATTTCACTCCCCTTTATCTTGATGAGTAATCAAACTGTCTTAGCACCTCTTCAGTGCCTTAATACATTGTCTTCCTTTGTAATGTCACCAGTCCAGTCACTCTTGCCCTTTAATGTGGTTTTCAGAAGAACTTACACTTGCCCTAGATATACATCAAGAAATAGAATAAAACAAGTTTGTTCTAACAATTACACTCCATCATTGCAGTTTATATGAACTATTGTCTATGCACATTATTTTAAAGCAAAAATAATGAAGAAAATTAAATATTTGATTCATACGTTTATGAATATGACTTATGGAAAGTTCTGCTTTTCTTTTAGCATTGTATTACTGATTTGTGGGTGGAGCAGTTGGGTGAAGGGTAGTCTCAATGTTTGAAGTATTTTCACATGAAGACTTAAAAGTCGTATTTATGAAAAAAAGTTTAAACTAAGATAGCAACCTTATTTAAAAAAGAAAAAAAGAAAACCTATATGTTTTGGCTTCCTGTTTAAAAAGACAGTCTGGTAAAGCTGAAAGAGGGATTTAGCTGGGGAGGAGCATCGCTGGTGATGGTGACTTTTCTAACAGGCTGTTTATACAGTAAAGTACCAGAAAAAATTACTGGCAATTGTATGTATGTTTCAGAAGAACATAGGGGAATAGGTCTTGTATACTCGGTGTTGTATACCCAGTCTTGTATAGACAGTAACTGATAATGGTTTTTAATGTCTTTTTTTAAAGATCATAAATACTTTGTAGGTGAACAAAGCCTGTTATGTTACAGAAATCTTAGTTGAGCCACTGCTTAGATAAGAGATTTTTCTGCAATGCCACCTGTTTTTGCCTAGCTTCACTTTCATAGTTACATTTCTATAAGGGCATTCTAGGAAGATATGAGCATCCTGTTCATAAAGCAAGAGAAGCAGTACGATATATACACAGAATCTTCGTGATCAGGGCAAATGTCTACTTCCAGTTTTAGCAACAGGAGAGTTTAAGGCTTTTTCACAACTGAGACATTGCATTAAGTAGCTAGTCATTTAGTAAAGCATTTTAACAATGGTGTGTGTTAATATCAGCCCTTTTTCAGATGTAGCTGGGGCAAATTCAGTTCACAGTCATAATGCTTCTGAGTTTACAGTATTCTTATGCTATAAACGAAACCCACATGACATTTGTCTATTGAAAAACTTCAAAGGGATTATCCAGACAGATGTTTTTCCTTTTTTTTTTCCTCTTTCAGTTTGCAGTGATCCTGGCTTGATGTTAGCTGCAACTCAGAAATTTTCCTATGGGTTTTGTTTATGGTTCTGTTCATCTTTAACTCGCAAGCTTGAAGAAAACACCTCTGAAATCACAGGTATCTTTATTAGTTGATAGCGAGGATTGCTGCTGGTGCAGAGGAAGTATGTATTTTCTTGCAAAATATAAATTGATCATTTCCATGTAACTGTATTTTGCTAGATTGTCATCTGTAGTTGTTTCACTGCTTTATTTACAGGTCATCCAAATACGTTCTCTTAGTGTTAGTTTTAATCTATTCTGTTTATTTCCTACCAGTTCATAACCCTCATGCTTATTTGGCATAGGAGAATTTAACTTTTCTTTGCTAGGGAATCAGTAATTAGATCTGGAAATTCTAGCAATTACTGTGATTTCTCCCTTAAAAAAATAAACTGCAATTCAGGTTAGTTTTGTTAGGTAGTGTAGAACATTTATAAGTTCAATGTGCTGTCCATTAGACTAGTATCCCTTGATTAAAAATAAAAGTACATGCTTTTGAGAAACTTCTTGGGGAACTTGTAGAGCTAATTTGAGGTAAATATTTGGAAAAAACGAAGAGAAGTATTTAATACAATATAAACTGAGTCTTGTCTAACAAAATGGATTTTTGGAAAATGGAAGTTGGGGATCACACGCTAATGAACTGAAACAATCCTTGCCTTCCTAGTCTATGGAATTTTAATTTGCTTGTTTAGAAAGCATAACAGTGGTTATAGAAGCATACATTTAAAAGCACTTTAAAATCAGCAGGGCATTTAATGAATTTGAGACACCTGTAGGCCTTGAATAATGCTAATTGATATCTGTGAAGACTTTATGAAATCCACACAAAAGATAGAATTTTGAGTGGCTTAAACCTTTATTTACAATTCAATACTGACAAGAAGTTGCTGAAGCCTCTCTCTTCCCTCCAGTCTCGCCCCTTTAACCTCTGAATTACTGAACTGGATGGAAATGTATCCATCAATTAAATGTTGCTGTAAGCTTCAAAGGCTCGAACAAAAGTTAGGGGTGCATATCGAAGTTCCTTAGAGCTTTTCTAACTTTTAGAGCTCTTCAAAAATCAAAAGCAAATTACATTTCTACTTGTATCCAGTGTAGTACTGAGCCCAGTGTTAAGATAAAAACATCAAAACTGGCTGCAGCAGATGCAATGTTGCACCTGCAAGCACTGGGTATTTTTCAGATCTTTGCGTGTACGTATATACATACATATGCATCATTTGAGTTACACAACAAACATATGGCATACGAGTGGGTTCTTAAGAATCTGGCAGTTGGGCATTCTAATGTCCTTCTTATGTCTCATTCCCATAAGAAGGAGGATACCTCTTCATTCGTGGTCTATTAAGCATTGCAGTTTTTAATGTGACATAGCTTGACAGGGCTGTTAGCCATTCATTCTAACATTCATGCTATATTGGCTTTCACTGGGCAGTGCAAAAAAGTTCTGTATGGATTTTAAAATAGTAATTCATCTTGTAAATACCCCTAGAAGCCTTGTTTGACAGCTCATTGTTTAAATCCTTTAATCTAAGGAATTTGTCCTTACATAAGATTTCCAGCAAAGCTCTTTTCCTGGTGGATTCGTACAGTTGTTTTAATAGCATCACAGCTTGCAATGCTACATTCAGTAATCCTGTATTAAAAGGACTAATAACTTCTTGAAAATGTATTACTCTGCTCTATGCATGAAATTTTTAATTTAACTTCTTCAGTTTGTAGTGGAAAAGACAGTGGGGCCAAATCTTATTTCTTTCCCATATACTGTAGCAGAGAAATTGAACAGACTACTTCCTTGTTTTTCAGGGTTCCCTCTTTTGGGAATTACAGAGAAAATTAAGGGTGGATTAAGGCAAGACCCATGGCTCAGGATTCATTGTATGTGAATCCCAGGTCAAAGGAGTTACCTATCAGAAAATGTGGTAAACTGCCATAGGGGGTCAAGGGAAGAAAATGACTTGGATGTGTTAGTAGTGCTGATAGATTTCTGTTGTATCTGAGGTTGAGTTAGGCTCTCTCCCAGATTCCTGACCAGGGGGTCATGTCTCTTCTTCCTGATTAAACTGGATATAATAATGCTAACATTTCTGTGACAAGCTTAAAAGGTTGTCGGATGAAAATGGATCATGTTTTCAGCTGGTAGTGGTCTGTATAGCTGCCTAGATGAACCCAAAATATCTGCGTCTTAGATAACTGAGCAGATGAGTGCACTGTTCAATCTCATTGAATCTGCTCTGTGTTTTCTGTTTGCTTGAGCATGCTTGAATGAAGACAAAGAGTGGACTTATGCAGGCTCCCCATTATTATTTCAAATAGTTTTATCTGAATTTTCAGGTGGGTGAAGCTGATGATTTGTTGTTGACAGAAGGACTGTGTAGGGAACTTGTCCTAACAAGCAGTAATTGTGTGATTAGGAGAGTTTAATGAAGAAAAGGAATTCTAATTCATTCGTAGTATTTGGTTTGTTGACAGTTAATGTCATTTTCATTGAATGAAATATATCAGTGACACTTATATTTTCAAGCTATTTGGAAGTGCTGGTATTCTGAAGCTCTATTGTTTGCATCCAAGACCAAAGTTAAAACCTGTAGAAATTGGAAAATATTCTTCAAAAAAAGTAGAAAACTAGTTATATTTATCCTTGTTCCAGCAGTTACTCAAGGTCTGTTTTTTATGATGTGCTCTGTATCAATACAGGTGTATTAATTCCAGATGCATTGATCTGGAATAGTTTAAGTTTGAGAGTGATGAAGAGTTGGTTGCCACTTTTTGTTAGGAGTGGTGTTGAGAGCAAATGCTGGTTTTCTGCCCTAATTCTGTGCTTTGTGTTCATTGTGAACTTGCATCCAGACTTACTAGTTGATTTTCAAGTGTATGGGAGGGGAAATATCTATGTGGACATTTTTCTTGTGTGTTATTTTGAAACAACAAGAATGGCAAACACCTGGACTAATGTATAATTTTCCTGAGCGATGAGGGGTTTTTTCTAGTGTGATATAGAGAAACAAACACGTTTAAAAAAATGCCTCAAAATATTGGCAGCATCTGCCAATAGTATAGTCTGTACATAACGGGAGAGTTTCTGCTAACAAAGAGGGGGTACAAGATCCTAGCATTTGAAATGGTTTAAGTATTCCTACTGGCTTCTTCAGGGGTGATTGATCTTCATTGCAATTCCTCCCATGAAAACCGTGAAGTAGATCCTAGTAGATGGTGAATCAAGAATATAACTTTCTCACCTTAGTAAACAGATTTCTATAAGTAAGCCTCCTAATGTTTCAGCCCATTTATTAGAAATAAAACTCCAGTGTGATATCTGCTTTCCATCATTCTGATTATTCTGCTAATGGAGGTCAGTGCTCTCCTTGAGCAGTTTCCACATACCCGTTTTCAAAGATTTGCAAAGCTCAAAGTGTAGAGTTCTGAAGAAGTATCTGGTCAAAGCAATATCTGGGAAGATGTAAGTACCAGTAGAGTACAAGTGGATAAAGTGTTTCTGCACCTTAAATCCTTCCTGACCACTGAGCTGAATTAGTAGAGTTTTCACAGACTTTGCTGAGTAGAAGCTTAGCGCTCTGGTCACTTTTTGGGCTCTCCTTATTTTTCTAAAAATCCCTCACCTTTTTTTTCTACTTTTTGTTTTTGTTGGTTGGTTGAGTCTTCCTTGTCTTTTCTTTGATAGTGGCATTTTTGAAAGCCAGAAGGTTATAAACGAGGCCTTTTTTCCTAGGGACAGGATGGGCTGTCTTTTACTAGATACTGAAGTTTCAAGCCAAGGACTCACTGAAGATGGGGGAAGGGGTGAAACGGGGGTGGTGGTGGGGAAGGGGGCAAATGAATGTAAACATCAATGTCTCAGAAATTCAGATAGTTTGTAGTATGGTGAGACTGTAGAATTATATAAGGTCTTTTGGTGAGAAATAATTTGCATTTGGAAAAGGGCATATTTGAAAGTTCCATAGTTACTGAATGAAACTTGACAGCACTGATTTATTTACATTCACAGATACACAGCAAATGTAACTTGATTTATTCACACATTACTTTTCTCTGCTTTGGAGAGAGCAGGGCCCCAGAAATCTTGTATTATTTTGGAAGGGAACAATACAAAATAAAATTGGTAATATACAATATTTCTCTTCCATACAAAAATATTCTAAGGGAAAAATTGAGATAGCTTGAAGCTTAAAACTACTAAAGTAGTAGCCTAGATTTCATGAGGAAAACCCCAAAAGATTACTAAAATATGTAACCAAATTGATGTAACCAATACAAGTGTGGTTAGTAGTCCAGTATCTTTACATTTTATATGTTTATAGCTGTGTAAGACCATTCTTCACCTATTAAAAAATAATCTGCTTATCCAGATAATAAAATTATGAATCTGTAATTGTCCTCTCTGTCTCCATATTGGTATGCATTAGATAAAATTAAGTTAATGAAGCTTTTTGGCTGGGGTCTATTTTTTGGTCAGGCATATAAATTAACTGTCAAAATTGAGCATTTTCATTTTGACAGGGAATTATTTTTCTTATAGTGAAACATAATTTACGATATAAATACATGATGAATCAGGCATTGTAATGCACATGACCCAATGGCCCTGTATGCTTTCTGAAGTTTGGAGTTGAATACTGGTTCATAAAAGTTCTTATTTAAAAAAGGGAGGGGAGAAGGGAGAACTGGGGAGAAATTCCCACAGCTCAAAATATTTCTAAAGCTGCCTAACAAAGCAGCTTTAACTCTCTGTATAAAGCTTTCTCTAAGCAACTTGGTGGGTCTGGCGTAAGTATCAACTTTGAACAAGATTTTCATTTCTAATCTGTTTTCCTGTCTCAATACTGAATTATGTTCAGAGTTTTCAGATCATGCTTGCCACAGTGTGACATGGAGAAGCTGCCAAAGTCTACAGCCTACAATTCTAACTCTGTATTGATTACTGAGAGAAGGCATACTTCTGACCTGCGTGGAATTGCATTTGAACCGTTCATGTCAGTGTTTCATAATAGAAATATAATGTTTACCTCATTTCTTGAAGTGATACTTCATTAAAGTATTCCAAGTCTCTTTTTAGGCCCTATTCTAGTATCACAGACTTTTGTCATAGGATTGGAAATATATGGAGATGAATACAAATGCTGCAAACAGAAAGTATGATTTTGGAGCATGAGGTATGTGCTTTTATCATGGCCTTTTTCTGTCATCAGTGTATTCCTGTAGCATTTATTAGAAAATAAAAAAATAAGCACCTGTTTGACAGGCAGCAATACTGCTTGTAAGTAAAAATATTTACTCATGGGCACCGGATCTTTAGACTTAAAAGTCTTGTGGTGTCAGCTTGGAACAGAATTTCAACAATTCTGTCTTGCAGGTGTATTCTTACACAAAGTCATGTACATCTTTATATTTAGGCTGACATTTCTAAAATGTGTCTGTTTTAGTGTTGCATGTTTGTTATGTAATAAGGTTTTATGTGCAGAATAAGGTTATTGTATGCAGAATAAGGTTATGTTACACATAAGCTTATGTAACCTTATGCATGTTTGTTTTAGTAAGTCAGGTGATTTGAAGGACAAAATTGAATTCTCCACTGCAGGAGACTTTTTTTTGTGCAGTTTTTAAAAAGATTGAAGGAACAGTTTTAAAAAAGATTGAAGGAACTGTACCCTGCTCCTGTAACACAGTCACATAAGAAAATTTTTTACAGGGAAACTCTTCAAATAATGAAAATCAATGTGTATCCAAAAATAAGCTTTTGATTATTTAAAAGAGTTTGTTTTTTTTTTTAGTAACTTTGTGAGTCATGTTTTCTTTAAGGCTGTTGTGACTGTCGGAATTGTACCGCTGGTTATTTCTTCCACTTCATTCTGATTCCTAACTGTAAGACTTCATTGACTTATTTCTGTAGTTCAGTTAACAACCTGATTTACTTATAGATAAAGTTTGTCTTCTAAAGGAAGAAGAGGCACCCACATAAACAAGATTGTGGCTTTTGCTTCAGCTGTTATTGCCTGGAAGCTTTTTACAAAACATATATGATTAAACATGACTTATTAACATAAGTCATTAACACAACTCATAACATTAACGTTTACTTTCTTAGAAGTGCAAGACCAGAAGCAATAGGGGCCTTTTTCCCTATCGGGATTTACTATCCATCTTTTCTATATATCTCTAAAGTCATGTGCAAGTATCAACTCTTGAAAAGGGTTGGAAAAAAGCGCAAGTATTAGAAATGAATTATAAAATCTGTCAGCTTTTCTGTGTGTCTTTTTTCAAAGTATTAGGTACTGATCGCTTGAAAAGCCTGGTTAATCTGCTGAGTGAGATCAAAAGGAAAAATAAGCCTCAGTTCAATTTAGTGTTGCCTGAGATTTATGGATCCTGTGCTGCTCATTTGGCTCGTGTCTGTTTTTTAACCTGTAATTCTAGAATTTGGCAGGCTATTTTCTTCATAGAGGTCTGCTTGCTGTCTGGTGAAACATAGTTTGGGCAGCAACAAAGTAGATGGAAAAGTACAAGTGCAATTTCCCTTTTTTAGTTTCTTTCCTATACAAAATGATAAAAAAAGACACTCCCAGTAAATGAAGTATTGAATGAAAAAAGGGCTATTTGAAGTCCACCTCAGACTGGGAGAACTCTGAAAAGTAGTGGGTGTCCTCTTTGCAGTATTAATGAGTGTAGGGTTTTTGGGGTTTTTTTCCTCTTGTGGAAAGACTGCTGGCTCAATTACACGTGGGTGTGTTTTGAGGCTCTTGTTACAGAAGATCTTGTATAACGGTCTGTGCTTTGGAGCACACCATGCTTCATGCACAGCTGGTCTATATGAAGTAATTGACAGTTCTATAGCCTGATTGTTACATTACTGTTTCCTGGAAGAGACAGATTGTGTTCACCAGCTTAATCCTCAAACATGTGGTCTATATTCAAATATTAAATGAGGCGTAACTGTGAACAAGCTTTATGTTTGGTTGGATTTATTTTGGTATATGCCAAATATATGTTCCATACAAGTGCATCCCCTGGATTCTCTTTGTAAATTGCTACTGCGACTCTTTCTATCAGACCAGTATCTCAAATCCTCTTACTAGGTATGTGTTGCATACTGGGCCAAACCTTAAGCTTCAAGCAGGTTCTATTGAGAGGCAATGTTTATGAAAAGACAAATAAAAACTGTTTGACTGTTTTCCTTACTCATCTGTTGTTTCTGCTTTTGGTGAACCATAAACTTTCAGAGAAAAAAGTAAATGCTAATGGAAAAGAAGTAATTTTTGAGTAATGATTGAAATGATTCTCTCCATGTTCTGTTTATCATATGAAATCTGTAAAAGAGATTTTTATTGTATATTCTAATAGCCTCTACAGCTCAGCAATGAGTGAGAAAATGTATTAAAATTAATTTACAGCTATCTATTTGATGTAGGGTGATTTAGGATGGATTTAGGAAGCTCATTAATAAAACTGTATAGATTAAATTAAAACCAAATCCACATGTTTTAGTCTGTAAATGCAGACATTTATAAAATAAACTGGTATATCATGTTACTTTTGTTTTTCTTTAAGATGACTTCATGTGAATGAGACTCAACTGTGGAGTTACGAGATGTGTTGGAACATGTTGAAAGGTATTAGCCTTATACACAACATCACCTCTGTTGAGTTGAGTAGATAGGCAGACTTGGGGTCTTGTGAGTTGTTTCTGTTATGGGATAAGCTAATGAAAGCAGCAGATATTTCTTGTCATAGTCTAGTTTTTTACCCATGCAAAATCTGATTTTTTTTTTTCCCCAGATAAAGCATAAAGGAAGCAAAAGTAAGCAATTTCTTCAGCCTTGTAGGTTTTTTCTACAAGTTCTTGCAGTCCTATCTGCAGCTTTTGGTCTTCCGCAGGGTGCTTTTATTTCCATCACCTTCCCCCCTCCTGCATTTCTCTCCTCCTCTCTCCTTGTATTGCTTTGGTTACCTATTCCATACTGAAAATTGAATATAGTTTGGTTTTGTTGCATACAGGTTAGATACTAAAATTGTCATCTGAGAGAGATTTCAGCAGTCTGCACCTGAACAGTGTCTGGCATTTCTAGTGTGGAATGTCTGCATAGGAGGCTGACAGCATATCTAGCAGCAGACCTGAATTTTAATCTTCCTTTATCTTTGAATCTTTCTTTCATAATTATAACTGTGATTATTTTTCTTTTTCCTCAGAGGACACTGATGTTTTACCTTTTCAAACACAAAAAGAAAAATTTATATTCTGTTTCCTAGTGACGCTCTTTGATCAGAAGTTTGTGTTAACAATTTCTTTTTTATTTTGAGACCAAGAGAGAAATGCCCAAGGGTAACATAAATCATCTATGAGTTCCAAGAGCCTTTCTTTTAAGTAAAGAATTTTTTCCTTACAGGATTGAAACTTGTCATCCGTCACCAGATCTTGAGTTACTTATTTGAGATTTTAGCACCACGTTCTGTCTTCTGCTGAATTTAGGGGAAGCTATTTACTCTTCTTAAATGAAGGCTAAATATGTAGCCGAGCTTTTAATTTTTAGATAAACATTCAAAAACCTCATGGTTTTGCTCACTGATGTCAACTACTAACAGAGTAACTTCAAATATTTCATAGAATCATAGAATCATTTAGGTTGGAAAAGACCTTCAAGATCATCAAGTCCAACCATCAACCATGCCCACTAAACCATGTCCTGAAGTGCCCTGTCCACTCACTTTTTGAATATCTCCAGGGATGGTGACTCAACCACTTCCCTGGGCAGCCCATTCCAATGTTTGACAACCCTCTCAGTAAAAAAATTTTTTCCTAATTTCTAACCTAAATCTCCCTTGCCTCAACTTGAGGCCATTTCCTCCTGTCCTATCTCCAGCCACCTGACAGAAGAGACCAGCACCAACCTCACTACAATCCCCCTTCAGGCAATTGTAGAGAGCGATAAGGTCTCCCCTCAGCCTCCTCTTCTCCAGACTAAACAGCCCCAGCTCCCTCAGCCGCTCCTCATAAGACTTGTGCTCCAGGCCCCTCACCAGCTTGGTTGCCCTCCTCTGAACATGCTCCAGCAACTCAATGTCTTTCCTGTAGTGAGGGGCCCAAAACTTTGCAAATATTCAGAAGCACAGCAGCTTAAGGAGATTGCTTGATTTTACTGATAGAATGCACAAGCCCTTTTTTTTTTTTTTTTTTTTTAAGTGCAAATCAAGGTATATTGGGTCTGGCTGGGGTGGAGTTAACTTTCCTCATAGCAGCCCATATAGCGCTGTGCTTTGTATTTGTAGCTGGAAGGGTTTTGATAACACACCAGGTTTTTGCCTATTGCTGAGCAGTGCTTGCACTGCATCAAGGCTGTCACTGCAACTTCCCCCCCACCCCCAGTAGGCTGGGGGTGGGCAGGAGGTTGGGAGGGGACACAGCCAGGACAGTTGCCCCCAACTGACCAAAGGGATGTTCCATACCATATCACTTCTGCTCAGCAATAAAAGCTAAGAGAAGGGGGGCATGTCTTCCAAAGCAGCCACTATGTGTACTGAGGCCCCACTTCCTGGGAAGTGGCTGGACATTGCCTGCTGGTGGGAAGTAGAGAATCAGTCTTTTTTTTTTTTTTTTTTTTTTTTTTCCTTTATTAAACTGCCTTTATCTTGACCCATGAGGTTTTTCATCTTATTTTCTTCCCCATCCTACTGAGGAGAGGGAGTAAGAGAGCGGCTTGGTGGGCACCTGGCAGGCAGCCAAGGTCAGCCCACCACCCAAGGTCTGGACTGCCTTGGAGTTGTAGGACACAGGCCAGTGTGTTGCAGGACAATTTATCTTGTTTATGAAAAGCAACAACAATGGCAAAGTAATATGCTGTAAAAAGCTCATACTTTGCTCCAACTGTTGAAAATGAATTATAGTACAGGCCCACATAGTAGTGTACAATACATTTCTATGTTTCTGCAATTACTTTAAAGCTGCAGGGTTCATTTGCAGTCCAAGGGCTCATTTAGGAGCAGTGCAGCATTGACTGGAATGGCTGAAACTGGTTTTGAAACTGCACAGTCAGGAAGAGCTTCAAATGTAAAGCATAAAAGTTCTTAGTTTTCTCTTGCATTAGAAAAAGCCTTGGTTTCACGTTTTTGTCAAGAGAATGGTTTATTTCAACTAAATGGAAATATTTAGAACATAAAGGACATGCCTGCACAAGATTATGGTTTTTAATATGGAATGGATTTTGGATTTTATATTCTGTTGCTATTTTAAATATTGATGTTTAAAATCATTGTTGGATTTGTGAAGCAGCTGCAATGCTAAGGACATCTTCTGATTGCAGCTGGCTAATGAGAAATTACGTTGAATTGGAGAATACAAACTATGTACCTTATTCTTAGTAAGTTAAGAAAATAAATTATGTCTAGAACAATTTAGAAAGACAAGACTATTGTGACAACAGGTGATAAGACTGAAAAAATTAGTGAAGCACTAAGGTGCTGTCAAAACTATGCATGGTTTGTTTTAAACAAAAAGAACATTGACCCAGACCTTTTTTCATAAAGCGAAGAAATGAAATGCATGAAATATGCTTAGAAAGCAAACCTTTGTATCAGTGTTCATCACTGAAAAAACTTCATTTGAGATTTTTAAAGTTGCCACCCTGCAAAAATAACATCTGTTAAAACATAGCAGTCCAAGAGTAACATGTTTCTATGTACCCATTCTTCTTTCATAGTACTTCTGACTTGCAATATTTAGTTTAGTACAGTAAACATTGAGATTCATTTTTAGTAAATGACTCCTGAAGCTAGAGTAATTTGCAATTTCTGTAAAGTGTCATCATTAGGAAATGCATCATTTTTAGGAAAAAAGCATGGTATTTCTTAATTTGAATAAGTTGATTTGAATCACTGATAGCTAGCCTTGTAATCTGTTGTGTAGCTCAGAAGATAGACTAACCCCTCAAGGTACATTTCTTTTTATTTGAAATAAAAATTAGTTAACTAATTCCATAATGCTATAGTTTCTATTAGTATACTTCTGCAAAAATACTGAGATCATAAATACACTATTTTCTCTGAGCTACAGTGAACATTTTGTTATCAAAAGATATAATTAGCTTTCTAAGGTTTAGGAAAAGAAAGGATGAAGTTTGAATCATTTGTCATGGCATTGATCTTAAAAGTTTCCTTTATTTATTTCAATTCATGTGAAGAGGTGCTAAGTCTCATGTTGCAGCAGAAATGAGATAATCCAGGTCTGACAGTTGTTGTACAGCATATGCATTATGTTATTTTGAACTGTTTGACTGTTAGACTGAAAAATATTTAAACAGAATGCAAAGAACAGAACAGCTGTGTTTCAAGTTTTCTCCTTTTCTTCTTTTATTCTTTTTTTCTTTTTTTTGAAGACCATATTATTTTCCTATCCTTCTCCTTCAAAGGAGAGCTTGTTTGTTTTGTGTTCCCTAAAGTAAAACAGGGAGACACACCCTTCCTTCATTTAATGATCATTTCAAGCATAAGAAGGAATACTTGAATTTGAGTGACATGAAAGGCAAACTACTGTCTGCTGCCATCCCATCGGTAGTCCTGCTGCAGGGTTGCTGTGGGAGCAGGCACTTCAGAGAAGGTGATGGGATGGGGTGGGGTGGCCAGCAGGGCTCAGTGGAATTAGCAGGGCAAATGCTAAGGGAAAGGATGTGCAGAAATTTATCTGGACTGATAGCTTGGAAGTTGGAAACTTTAAAACTTGGAAGCTGAGAATAAGACCAGCCTGTCACAGAAATATCAAAAGTAATATGATGAGGCTGAGTAAAACTTGTCCACTTATCTTTTGGTGGCGATAAAATAAAAGTGTCTGTTATTTTTGAACAGGCTTCCTAGGCAGGTGGTCAATGCCCCAAGCCTGTCAGTATTTAAGAGGCATTTAATGCCCTTAAGAACATGCTTTAACTTGATCAGCCCTGAATTGGTCAGGCAGTTGGACTACGATGATCCTTGTAGGTCCTTTCCAACTGAAATATTCTATTCTTCTATTCTATTGGTATGAAAATGGGAGGTTTTTTAATTGTAGCTGTGCTTTAAAATATTTATACTCTCTTAAAAACTTTCAGGTACACTCTTGATGTCCAAATGACCTGGTGTTTGGACAGGCCATTTTAGAAGGCCTCATAAATCAGCAGAAACACCTTCTGCTCTGGGTATGTTGACACATTCAGTGATGATGATCCCAGGTCAAAGTAGTGATGAATTAATTTTGCTGACTCATTGATCTGATTGGAAGCCCTTTGTCCAGGCTTGGCATGGCACCATGCCTGAACTAACATACCTCCTTTCTCCAAGAGAGCTTATGTCTGCCTGCAGAGGATCTTGTAGATATGTCAGAAATGTATTATGGATCAGAAGGTATAAACATTACATCCAGTTATGCAGTGGATGCAGTAATTCTGCTGAAGTCAACGAAGGTAGTGTATATTTTCACTGATATAAGTGGAAACAGAAACATCTTCCATTTGACTTAAAACACTGTACAGCCGCTTTGTGCAATTTTTTAACTTTACATTTTGCAGATACTGTTTATAAACCTGTTTTATGTCTTTTCTAAGTGGCAGCTGGTATAAACATAGTATCATTGTATAGAATGAAACATGTGAGAAGTTCTCTTTGGAAAAGAAGGGAAGAAAGAGGTTTTTATAAACAACCTAATTCAAATTAAAGTGCTTGAAGTGTCTGTCATACTTGCTTCAATGCTAAAAACTTGGCACACCTGGTGCAGGGAAGCAGCTAAAGCATGTGTATGGATTAAAGTAAGTGTACTTCCCTCATTTCCTCTGGTACTTCTATTAAAGGGAGGTTTTTCTCAGCCCGGAGGATATTTTCTTTCCTCATCCTCCATGGCAGTTGTACAGAACAAATAGCAGCAATAACATACAGCACCATATTCTCTACTTCTTAGAATTAAGTTTTCTCAGATTTCAGTGAAGTAGGAAAATAAATTGAAGTTTTAACTGAACAGGATGTCTTTTCATGTTCCGTGAGCTTTAAAGAGCTGATGTCGTCGTCGTCTTTTCATTTTCATTAACAAGTTGGAAGACATGCCAGTCAGTATTTTTTGCGTATTTAGAAATGATGTTGCTGCGTTTGAGGTTTGAGTCCAGAGAACTGCTGTTGGAGTTCCCTCTTTCTTCTTTGGCTGGTACCTCGGTGACCAGTTACTGCACTAACACAGGCTATATTTCATAGGTCCAACATTGCTGTCATTTTTCACAGGGTGTTGGTTGAAGTATGCCAGAATAACAAGTCCTGAAGGTATTATACCTCATTAGTTTTATGGTCTTTTGGCAGTATTTGAAGTTTTTTTTGAAGGGAAAGGACATGTTTATTATCATGAAACTGGGTGTGTGGCTAAAATGCTTCAGCTGTTTTTGGAAGTTCACAACTTGCAGTTCTTTCACTGAATTCAAATTAGAAAAGAAGACTTGTTGCTAGTAGAGACGGCGTAGGTAACCTTTGCAACGTAAAAATAGCTTTTATAGATGAATTGCATATTTTTCAAGATCCATTTTCTCTTTAAAAAGCTGCGTTTTTCTCCTTCCAATCTCCAAAGAATTTTGCTGGGCACAATAACACGTGCATGTGTGAAAAATTGCTGTTCATCAGTATCTCAACCTAGCTAAATATTTAAACATATGCAGCTTGCCTACATATATGCTACTAAACCAATGGTTTCCTGAATCAGGATTTAAAAGATTATTTCTGAGGTTATGCTGATTTTGGAACTTAGTCTCTGTTACTGCAGTATGTGGATCCTTCTGGTTCCATAATTTATTTTACATAGGATTTCCCTGAGAAGTGTGCAGTTTTGAAAAGGGTGGAGATCCCCACTTCCAAAAAGAGGTTATAGTGCTTATGTTGGATATTATTAAACCAAACACAGGAGTCTAATTCCCAGAGTGTTAGATTTGCAGAGTTTCTTATGGAATGCAGGGAAGGATGTGTAAGTGTTTCTGAAGTGGATTCAGATCAGCCAGAATTGCCTGCACTGGCTGAGAGGAACTCTAAATGTGCCGGGGGATACTGCAGGGCAGCGGTGCCTTAATTCTAGAAATGTGCTTTTTTTGCATCTTGCACAGGGACTCAGAGCTTCAGGTTTAGAAATCATTTATGTTTTTACTTAGAAGCTTGATTTCTTGTAGATTTCAGTGGATATCTAGAGTCAAAATAATAGTTAGAAGTTATAATGTCTTAATGCAACAGATATGTAGAGTAGTAAATATTTTATAAGAAATAGGAGTAAGTATTGTTAATATATTGATTGTGCTTAATACAAAGATAAGTTGGGTAAAGCCTTACTGGGAGATCTGGTTAATGCTCTTACTCTTTAATTTTTTGTTACACTGGCATTGTGCTTGAGCTTCAAAGTTACAGATATTTGTCACCATGACTAGTTTGTTGCAGTGAAACTCCTCATTTGTTTAGTTTGTACCACTGAATATTCCATCCATGCTGGCAGAGAGATTTGTTGTTCCCTATAGGAGTGTCCAAACTGGTGTCTTCCCTTACTATAGAATAGATTGGACCAACCTTCATAATAATTTTCATCAACGAGTATTAGAAAAAAGAAAGCTTTGCTGAAAGTTCGTCTTGGATTGCTGTGTTTTAACTTATTTTTTTACAAGTAGCATGTCCAAAGTTCTTGTTATCAATTTAATGGAGTTTTGGGAAAATTATCAAAGATTTTATCTAAATTTTACAAAGTAATGACAGAAAAATTAGGTTTATTAAATATTTTTAAATACAGTATTTCTAAGATACATTGTTATTATGCTTTTGCGTTTTACACTACCTTTTTTCAGAATTTGTAATTCAGACATTTGAAACCTCACTTAAATCTTAATCATTTTTAGCAGGATGTGTATGACAAACAAAGGTGTTTATGTTGAGTGACCCATGAAGCTTTCAAGGATATAAATCACAAGAGCTGCTTAGTAGATCCTTCCCAGCTGGTGCTATAACTATGTTTGGTTTTCAGTATAGCCAAAACTGCTGTTCTGTTTTCAAATTTTAAATTACATTAAGTACAATTCTAGCATCTGCTTCCTCTATTGATGTTCAGCTTTCTGGCAGCTGAAAAATCAACATTTTCTTTTCTGACTTGATTGGCTTCCTTTAGATAGTTATTAATATTTTTTCTTTGGAACTATAGCAAGACCCTTTTTGCTGCCACGTTTCTACGATGCCATTACTATTTATTAATGATACATGCTGGGTGCCAGATAGTACATGTCTAGCATCCCTTTAGGTGTAAATATTTCTGCAGGACAGGATAAGAAAAAGGTATTAAAAAAGAATGTAAAAAATCTTTTTCATATGTGTAGCAGAATTGACTTCCTCTTAATTCTTTGAACATTGTAGCTGTGCTTTGCTTATTATCAGATTCACGTAGCATACTGAAGCAGTTTTTTTAGATATTATTTCTTATTACAGAAATTAATTTAATCAATTTGAGGATAATTATAATAGTCTGATTATAGAAATGTATGGATACATGAGGCTTAGGCAGATATTCACCCATTTAAAGGTGCTTACCTGAACTAGTAAATTTAGAAGCCTCGTTCTCTTGGAGCTCCACTGTATTCATTAGAGATGGCAACAGAGATCTTAGATGAGTTGAGTTGCCCCATGGCAGACATTCTCTATGATTGAGAGGACCCATATTGCCTGGGCTGCTTCTTTATACATCTCTGATTTAGGATGAATCTGGGCCCTAATCCTTGCTCTTTATTGTTGATTTGTGTTGTTCTAATTGAAGCATAGATGCCCTGAAGCTAATTCATATCAGCCTCCACTTGGAAGATCTTAAGCTATTTATCGCCTTCTTTCTTATTGAATTCTTGAGACTTTGAAAATATTTTAACATGCTGGGTAGCTTGAATGACTGACTGTCTGAATAGTAACTAATTTAAACCAGTGATGGGGAATGCCAAGTTCAGACAGAACTTAACATAAGAATAAGTGTCAGGAGTGATGCATACTTAGAGCCCAATTTCAGAGATATGATATGATTTTCAAACTACCTGTGCTATGAGAGTTTTGGTTATAAAGTAAGCAGTCACAAATAAAAGGAAATGTTAATCAGATTGTTGGCTGGGAGGCAGTGAAAGAACCTACAAAATCAAATCCCACATATAAACCCATCAACAAGTTATTAGGGAGGCTGAAACAAGAGAATGTAGATATGAGGGAAGATCTTTGTAGTGCTCTCAGCTCTGTTTTTTCTCAGACTTTTACAAATTGGTGGGCACTTAATTTTTATTTCTGCATATTCTCAGGATTGGTTGAGGTCTTTCCGGTTTTGTCTTCTGCACTGTTGAAAAACAAACTGTTGTAACAGATCACTGGGTTCTTGACATATATTAGGTCCCCTTCATTATCAAAAAATAGATGTGTATGTAGAAACTTTTGCTGAGGTACTGTTGGGTTTTTTTCCCCTCCGTTAGTATATATCATTATGAGAAAGTGTATTGTGGGGTGAAAGATTAGAAACAGTGTGCAGAAGGCTAGTATTAGGCCATTTATGTGAAACAAAACTCTGAGAAGAGTTTCATTTTCCCCCCTGTGAAATATGTTGTGTTACTGTTTCTTGCACTAGCAGTGAAATTTATTTTTCTAAAATAATTAAATAACTGATTTTTATTTTCTGTCCTTTCTTTGTTCTCTCATTCACAATTTTGAAGTGATGCAGAATGCAAATCAAACACTCTTGGGGCACTGGAAGGCATTTGGTGCTTTGATACCCCCAAAAGACTTGTGATATGATGGAAGACATAAGGGAGAGATTTAGGGTAAAGTTTGCTTTGATTTCCTAAAGAAAACATTCTACTATTATTGCAGTTGTTAATCAAATAATCAGAATCTGTAGTCTAAAATCTGATCTAATTTTTCTCTTTTTGCCTACTCTAAATGTTAAAAGTCTATATGGGAAAAAAACCACACAAAAGAAATACCATTTGTATTGAAATAATACAGCAAGTTTGCATGAATATTTAGTAGTTCTTCTGTGGATCTTTTGCATGTACGTTAGCACACAGCTGAACTTTTCAAATCCAAAAATGCTCTCCTTACCTACAATTCTATGCTTGTATAGAAGGTGCTTGTATTTCTTTCATTTAACTGAGGTTCATATGTCCCCCGACTTCCAAGTTGCATACAACTTTTGTAACATGAGCATTCATTTGAAAAAGAGAATCAGTGAGAATCAGTAGGTAGGATATGTTATGTTTTTTGATAAACCTGAACACTCAAAAATATTTCATGTTTCTCTCTCAAAACACCTGTATTTTAAAATTCGCTGAAGTTGAAATTTGCCAGGAGGTTTATTCACATACCAGCTGAACATTAATTTTAGAAGGTGGTATGTGGAAAAGTTTCATGTGTTGCTTTTTATGTGAATTTGTTTTCCTCTTTATGAGCAAATTTTAGAGGAGCAAACAACTGACTACTTTAACTGTGGACATAGCATCATCCAATTTAAAAGGCAAGGTAGTCTTATTTTTTTTGCTGCACACCATGTAGGGAGATGATGTTGGAGGAGAAGTTGTCAAGAAGATGGGTAGGAAAGGAGAAGATTGGTAAGATGCTCAGCCAACAGCAGCATATGCTTCCACAGAGCTGGCACTCCTTACTACTGAAGCAGGAGATGTTCCTCAGGTTTAACAGTGTGAATCCAGAGAAAAGAGGATTTTCCAGACCATTGCAGGGCTGCATGATTATCTTCATTCTGTAAATGTTGTTATCTATTAAATGTTATTTAATAAGTCACAAACTTAGCTGATGTTTTTATAGCCAGAAAATGAATAATACTTTCAAATAGTCTTCTGAACACTACAGATTTTATAACTCTTTGTAAGAGTAGAATTGTCCTGTCATTGCAGAAAGGACATTTATGTCATCTTTTGTTTTTCATAGATCTTTGAGATAAAAATCACTGTGTAAATATATATTTTGTTGTAATAACTTAGAATACTTCAGTTATGTTACCTTCATTTGGGTACTGTCTCAATATGTAAAAGACCTATTCAGTCTTCATCTTGTGAAAATACTAAATGACATAGCCAAAAGTCAAATGGAAAGATCATTTTTGAGACTTTTTACATGAGCATTGGTCCGTGTTGCTTCTTAGCAGATTTCTTTATTTGTTCTAATCACAATTTAGTATCTGCTAATATGACTTTAAGCAGATTGGTTTTTTTTCTTTTGTGGTAAAAGCTCAGCATAAACAGCAAGCCAAGTAGACAACCTCTTGGTACAGAATGCTTTATTTTACCGGGTGGAGTAATTCTTCTATTGTAAATACTTGACTCTTTCAATACTGGAAACTCTCCAAAAATTAGAGAGACTTGTTATGGCATGGATGTTACAAAGACCACTTTTAGCAGCTTACAGACAAGAAAAAAAGATGTAAGACATGCTAAAATCATACAGGCTATTCCCTTTGCAGCATCTATTCTTTTGGTTTCAGCAGTAGGTTAATTCATCGTCATTAGCAGATAAAAGCTCTGAAAAAGACTAGAATAATGGTGCTTGCTATTGGGTTTTACTAGGAGCATTCAACTACGAATAAGAGATATTCAGCAGTATAGTCGGCTCTCAATCATCCAGCACAATGAGGCTGGCATGGGCTAGCTCAAATAAAGCAAAACCACAGCTAATTCAGTACGTATGTATTAGACTATAAACCCAAAGTTAATATATTTACCTTTAGAAATTTGTAAACAGATTTCCTTTCAGCAGCAGATTTAAAGGAGAAAAAAAAAAAACCACGTTAGCTAGAGTGCAGCCTGATATAAGCAGTCTTTACCCTGCATTTCATTCTTTGTGGCACTCTGTTGTAGCCAGAGATGTCAAGAGGAGGTGTTGCCATTTTAATACACACCCTCTTAATCATTTCAGATGGTGGTTTCACATCCAACAGTGCAGAGACTCGATATTAAAATTTTTTATGACATAGGGAATACTATTTGTATAGAATTTTATGTTTTGGTATAATGGTCAAATAGCTATACAGAGGACTGTCATGTTTTTCTTAAAGGGAATGGCCTGGCGAAAAGCACTACGAATGTTATAAACTGTGAGGGACAAGGGAGTTCGTTGCAGCAGTTCAAACAAATTCAACTTTTTTCTCCTAGCACTACTGCTCTCTCAACTTTCCTCTCATTACTGTTGTCTGGTTACATTGTGAGAACTTGGAAGTGTTGGGATGTAGGGAAGTGGGGAGCAGGGATTTGTATGAGAGATTCATGCATTGTGTCCCTCGAGATTTAGGTATGCTTTAGAAAGTATTAAAATATACCATAAATATTTTAATGAACAGTTTTTCTTTTTAATCTGCATAAAAAGATAAAACAAAAAGCAAACATCAGCTTTTCATGTAATAACATTTATGTCCTGGTTAACCTTCTGGGCTTTCAGGAATAACAGCCTTTTGGTGTTATTATTAAGCCTATATAACTAGGATTCTAATAACTTTGAATGCAGAATCTTTTTTCTTTCTTTTTTTTTTTTAATATTTATGTATATTCCTGGCAGTCCATAAATCATGTAATACTTTTACATAGGTATTCTGTACTATACTATTGACTGGCTGCACCTTTGAATAGGCTTAAGACTTTTTATGTATATTTCAAAAAAGTTAAGTGTCAATCATACAGTGGCTGTGTAGCTAAAAGTATCAAACATAAATTATTATTACTACAGCTTGTACACAGATTTGATCATTGGACTGTATTTGTGTGGAAGATTGACCAAAGAGAGAGAGACATCACTTTTATAAACTTTTTATAACCCCCCCCCCTTTTTTTTTAATAGTATCTTAATTTGAACATCAATTAAGTTCTGAAATGTTGGAAGGGATTGTACTCAGAGGTGTGAGAGAACATCTCTGCGGTGCAGTACTTCTACTCCCAGCTATATACTGAAAAGGAAACTAGCTGTATAATCTAGCTAGTTGTTACAGAAAAGAAACAATGTAGGTCCCTTCAAACAGTGGTAGGAAACCCTAGATATAAAAATAGATACAGCAACTGAGAAAGCATCATCTTACAGCTGCTCTCATTGGTTCCATTCTTGCAAAGAGTCCGAGTTTCCCGCAAACTGTGAAACATTTCAGCCTTCGTTAAGGCTTCAAATCCTGAGGAAATCATGGGGAAGCTGTAGGTCATAAATTTTCCAGGAGCAGGACTGGAATACCTTCTCGGAGGTGCTGAATGCTCTCTGTATTCACTGGCATTAGCAATTCTCAGGACTCTTGAATGCTTTTTGATTAGTTTTGTTGCTAAGTAGAGTTTGGGATTGTGAAGGTTAAGTAGTGCTGAATTTTAGTCAAGCCTGTACCAGAATTACTATGTATATATCAACCTTTCGGTATGGAGAGTCATGGCATGTTTTATTTCTGAAATGTACTTTTTGCTCTGCCAGATCCCAGCTTCTTTAGAGCAGGGATTTTCAGCTAATGTCAAAGCATGCAATGATTATGTGATACAGGCAATTATTTATATAGGCATATGAAAGGGTAAAACAGTTCATTACAATATAAACTAACTGAATGTAATCTGTACCAGATTGGGTGTTCGGGTTCCTTAAAGCTTAATAAAGTTTGTTGTAATTCTTTTTTTGAAAAATCTTATTTGCTGAATACTTTTTTGAAGTAAGATAAGCAGTCTTTTCTTCTCTTCCCTACCTTCCATACCTCTTCTGTCACACTAATACACGCACCTGATTCTGGATGTAAACCTGGTAATCTTTAGTAGTGAGGTCCTGGTACATTCACTGCTGAATTAATGCACTGGTATCTTAACACATAATTTTTTCTAAGTCAGGAGTGATGTCCGTTAGCCTGTGGTCTACCTACAGCTCACAATCATTATGGCCCTCTGCCATGTGATTTTTTTTGTTTTGTTTTGTTTTTTTGTTGTTGTTGTTGTTTTGTTTTCTTTTTCACCTTCTAATGTGTATTGTATCCAATACCCTGGGTATTGGAAAGTTTTCTTTATCATGACATAAGAGATTGTTTCTAATCCTTGATTTGTGTGGATATAATTTTCATAAATGCTATAGCATAAGCAGAATTAAATGTGTGGTGTATTTGGGGGAATTAGCTTGTTACATTGGAAAGCAGTCTGGGCCCGTGATTAAATATGTTGCTCTTGTGAACTGCCTGGTTTCCCCTCTGTATTCTGTATGACATAACGTGATAAGGTTGTTTTGTCATCTGCATGTATTCTTTTGCCACATTGCTGTTAGATTTTGATTTGCTGCTTCAGGAAATGTATGTTTCCTTGAAGAGTTACTATAAACACATGAATGCCTTTCTCAGTATTGGAACTTAAATTTCATATTGACTGCTGACATGATCTGAAGTGAGCATCAGTGGGGACCAGACTTACATGTGCTGTTGACAGCTTTGAAACACAACAAATCAAAGCCACTTTATCAACTCTTTATATTCTTTAGATATATTTTCAGAGAATCTCTGTGATAGTTGAATGTAATTCAATAGCGAAACAGTTAGCAAGAACAAACCAGAGTAAATCAGTTTCAATTACTTGTTACTTGATCCTTGGAATAAAACCAGATGACAAAAAAAGTTCTAAATAATTTAACAAATACAGTGCTGAAATAGCAGCCTGTTTCCGTCACCTGGAAACTGACGAAGATGGATTCCAATTTGGTTATGACAACACTGTGTTCTTCAGGAATTCTAAATCTGAGCAGATTTATACCTTCATCTACAAGCTCTGTAGTTGGTTTTTAACAAGTTGGTTTCATTCAACTAGATTATATTATGATAATCTTTACGGCATGCAGTGTACAGTAATTGAGAACAACTATTATTAAGCATTAATCTTCCAATACAGCTGTGTGTGAAAGGTTCACAGGTCCAAACTGCTTTCCAATATACTGAATTAACTCCTCGAGGAGGACTGAAAACCCACTGAGGTTCCAGGGTGATACAGTACATTTGTTGGGCAGAGCTGGAGAACATTTCCAAGAAAACTAAACATAGTAGTTACAGAGCTGCATCATAATTCAAATTCTGCTTCTGATTGATTTTCAGATTAAGGCTAGCATGTCCTCTTTGTTTCTTTTGTTCCAGTCCACGCAATCTAAGAGATTTATGGATAAAATCTTTAGTGGCAATCTCACAAAGTGAGAAGTTGCAGCTTTTATCACAAAGTAAGCCAATTCAGCTATTTTTTAACACCTTGGCCAGAGTGTATGGCAAGAGTAGGCAAAAAAGAAATCCAGAGGGGACTTTCCCCTTTGACTAAACTGAGCTGAAATCTAGAATTTCCAAACTGCAGAAGGTTGATGTTTTTTGGTTTTTTTTTCTTTCTTGAAGATGACATTTCAAAAGCTCTTGAAGGTAGTTTTCAAAAGTTTGCAGATGCTGCAGTATTTCAATACAGTTGTTAGGAGTTTAGTGTTTTTCCTGAGTAAGTTCCTCTCCCATCAGTGCAAGTATTCAGACAGAGGGTGCAGTTTTATGTTTCAGATGGACTGATTAACTGTGAGCAACGACCAAAAAGGGAGGTCTTGTTTTCTTCTCCAAAGCTTGTTCCTTCCCCCTCCAATATGTCAGCAGTATCGCTAGTCTGACCCTACAGTGAACAGATTCAGAGAACGAAGGCTATAGAAAATGAACACTAAAGAAAAGAAAATAATAGCTTTCTTACTGATGTAGTGCTCTGATCTAGCTGAGCATGGGGCCAGGTGAGTGCCAATGCTGTTATAAGTGACTGGGATGTATAGCCAGAGGCAGGATGAGTGGGAGAGCTCTTAAATTAATATAGATGTACTGTAAATTTAGACTTTGAGCATACAGTTCCCCCATCAGGTTAGAGATTATTTATGGATTATCTATGCTGCTGCTGAAAAGAATGGTGTCCTGGTTTCAGCTGGGATAGAGTTAACTGTCTTCCTAGTAGCTGGTATGGTGCTATGTTTTGAGTTCAGTATGTGAAGAATGTTGATAACACTGATGTTTTCAGTTGTTGCTCAGTAGTGTTTAGTCTAAAGTCAAGGATTTTTCAGCTTCTCATTCCCAGCCAGTGAGAAAGCTGGAGGGGCACAAGAAGTTGGCACAGGACACAGCCAGGGCACCTGACCCAAACTGGCCAACAGGGTATTCCATACCATGAGACGTCCCATCTAATATAGGAACTGGGAAGTGGGGGCGGGGAATCACCACTCCGGGACTAACTGGGTGTCCATCAGCGGGTGGTGAGCAATTGCACTGCGCATCATTTGTACATTCCAATCCTTTTATTATTGCTGTTGTCATTTTATTAGTGTTATCATGATTATTAGTAGTTTCTTCTTTTCTGTTCTATTAAACCGTTTTTATCTCAACCCACGAGTTTTACTTCTTTTCCCGATTTTCTCCCCTGTCCCACTGGATGTGGGGGAGTGAGTGAGCAGCTGCGTCGTGCATAGTTGCTGGCTGGGGTTGAACCATGACAAATGGTCTTGCTGTCCTCTCTGTGTTGGGTGCCGTGTTTTCCTATGTCCTACTTTGTGGTAACACTAGTGTTTTTGTGGTTAGTTGGATCAGGGAGCAGATCCAGCTGAAAACTAAGCTAACAAAAAAAAAAAGGATTTCAGCTTCACAAATGTTGTCATTGGTGTAGGAAGGGACAAGGTAGCATGAATTTGTACATTTTGGCAGCAGCACAAATTTAAATTTCCTAAAGTTTATTTTGATGTCGCATTATAAATAATCATATAGAAAAAGCTTATTTACAAATTCATTGACTCTTAGCTGGTGTACTGTTCCAGGTTCAAACACTTTCTTGAAGGATAGGACCCTGAAATCATATGTGGCATCATCAGTCTCAGTTTTGTCTGTGTGGTTCCCCTCTAGCGTCTTTTCTGAGGTGGACAGTGAGCCATAGAGCACTGTTTGATTTAGGAGAGACATCAGTGTATGTAGTATGTGATGGTCTACTATATCATCATCATCATATCATCTATGTTAACATAAGTGACATTTTGATGTTTTTTCTTTTCTCAGTGTTTCAAATTTGTTCTGTTTGGTTTCACTTAAGTATATATGTCAACGGAACACAGATTATCCAAGATATTTGGGATGTATGCTCTTTGTACATGAGCATGACTAATTACATTGAGCTACAGCTTTAAGATTAAGTGCATTTATGTTCTCTGATGAACGTGGCTGCACTAAGGAAATGGCATTCTAGCCTCTCCAAACACATTTCACATATACCAATAGGCTCAAGACTTTCTTTGAAGATTTTCTTTCATTCAGAAATGAGATTCAATGCAATGCATTCTAGCCTAGCTTTTCTCCCTACTGTTGTTTTCTTATGGGATTACTGTTTGGTCATTGTTTGGTTCAGGCTACATTCAATTGCCCTTGTAATTAGTGTGGAGCTAATAACCATGTACTGAGTAATCATGTCTGCTCTGATTTTCTGGGATTGTTTTGACTCTTTCAGCTCCCACTGACTTTTGGGGGGAGTTTTTCACATTTAGCACCTCTGAAGCTAGCGTATTTCAGTTATGAACAAGCTGCTAATGTGTTAAATTATAGCCATGAAGTGATAGGATTATTCTGACTAAATATGACTGCCTAAAATTTGAGTGTCTATATCAACATGAGTCATCCTAGGGCCCCTTTACGGACAGTGAAGTTCTATCATTATGTTTGTGGAGTTAGCATGCAGTGTGTTTTACCATAAAGTGGATGCCTGTGTTTGGTCAGATGGTTCATGCCATAAGAAGAGTGCAAGTAGATCAGCTGTTGAATTTTGATTAGATTTCTAACCTAATTTGTTTGGAGAGTTGGTCTATGTGTCTGTGTAGAACTGAGCGTGTAAAATTTGGGTTTTAAATCTATGTTTATTTGTGGAAATGGAAGCTGCCAGACATAAGAAGAGTTTAAGGAGCTCCATTCCAGGTTGAAATTGAGGAGCACTTTTAAAGTGTAAATGCTTAGATGCACGTGACAAAATTTACATTCATGCACTGATGTTTAAAAATTTCAACTCTACAGGAATATTAATAGTACCACTATAGCATGCTATGAAATCATCTGCTCATAAGATCAGCATTTTCATTACTGTTTGAAGACTGGCAGTAATTGCGAGGTTTCTTTCTTCTGCCTTCATAAACCAGGCTGTGCTCTGTTTCCTGTGTGGTTCTTGGAAGCAGGCACGGTCTTCTGTCTGAACTTTGTGCATTCTGTGTGACAAATTCAGTTTCTTGTTTGGCTGGATACTTCATCTTGTAATAAAAGAAAGAACCAGTTTACCTTCCATAATCCAGATTCTGGTTTATTTCATAGTTGTGTTTACAACAAGTTTGTTTAAAGCTGCAAAGACCCATTTGTATAGTTCTTGGCTGTCACTAGTCAAGAGGATGAAATTAATAGCCACTCCCTTTTCAGTCCCTAAAGCATTTTCTGTCCAACAACCTTTTAAGGTAGGTACCACTGGGTAGCAAATCCATAGTGCTCTGATAATGTTTAAAATAAATTGCATCTTACTTGTCCAAACTTGATTAAGATTTAAGTGTCTTTGGCAGAAATAAAATATCAGTGGAAGTTCCTACTTAATATATGTGTAAGGAATATAAAATGGAAAATCAATGCACAACAATTGTAGGATTAAGTTTAAGAACTTTTAACTTTTTAAGATTCTTCTCAATTCATTCACTTTGATATCAATATCACCATTATTAATAGAAGTGTAATTTCCTGTATACTTCTCTAAATTTGAAATAAAGTTTGAAGTACTCTGCATGCGTTGCAACTTATGATAGAAGAGAAGGTTATGGAATATGAAGCAGGAAGTAGATTCATCTGTTGGGCTGTGACACATCAAAGGTGCTGGTATACACTGCAGTTTAAACACTAAGCACATGCTATATTTTAAGCACTTGCATTTCTCAGTGCTTAAAATTGCTGAAGGTTAAGTATAGGCATAAGTATTTGCAGGATTTCAGGTGAATGTGTAAGGTCTACTTCATCCTCCAACAGATGCTGGTTTTGACATTCTGTTAATTAAGACTGGCTTTTTTCATCTTTTTCCTAGGTGTTTACCTCCCATGGACCTACTGTGATCATGCCAACCTGGTTCTGTTCTCGAGAATGGTTTTTTCATGTCGGAAAATTCGATGAGGGTGGAAAGGTGAGTGCTACGTATGATATGGATGATATGTAGTCCAGGAACCATCTCTTTGATTAACAGACTCTGAAAGCCCTAAACCTGTTATTAAGAAACACTAGGCAAGGGGGTATGGATAAAAACTGAGGTCTAAAACAATCTGGGTTGTACTGTATACCTGGCTTTTTTTTAAAAAAAAAAACAAACCAGTTGTTAAACAAGTACAGTTGTTTTGGGGTAACTGGTGACTGAAGGACATAACTGAGATGGGCTTTGTAGATAAATCTAACACATTTGTTAGATACGGCAACATACATGGAAAAACTAAAGAAGGATTCAGGCGTTCAAGCCCTTCTTCAGTCCCTGAAATAGATACAGCAGATCTGAAAGCTAAACAAAAGTCAGCTCATAGTTTCATTATGAGCCATCTCTGAAAGACAAGGTAGATTTGGTGAAAGAGATTGGAAGGGAAGAAAGGTGCATGATGGCAAAGAGATGGTAATATATTATCCTAAGGGGAAAGATTTATATCCCTAAGATGAAGAAAGAAGGAGAGGAGATCGCAATGTGCCATAAAACTACTACAATTAAATCTTATTTATCCACTTATCTCATTATCCACTTGTCAATCTTGGTTCTCAGGCTTGTCCTTGGAAGATGTTAAGTAGCTTTTCCGCAAAGATCAGGACTGGGAGGTTACAAATTAAATGACTGTTATCTGAGAAGTGTTCCTCCACTGACAGTTAGGTGTTCTTTATAGATTTCTTATATGAGTTCAATTTGGTTGCTTTAGGCTCATCAGCATGTTTATGGAATAAAATCCAAGGTTGTCTATTGGTGGTATTTATTGTGGTAGTAGTAGAAATATGCTGGCAAATAGATCTAATTCAGACGCATTTGGATCCATTCTGCGTGTTTTGGACCTGAGGAGTTTTGCTTCCAGTGGGTTTGGTGAGATTTTAGGGCTAGAATGGGTGGTTCTGAATTTTTTTTCGAAAGCCTTCATTTAAGAGTACTCTAAAAAAAAAAAATCTTCTAAGGCTATTTCCTATTTTATTATTTAAACTACAACATACTATCATTATTATTCTTCTTATAGCTTCTACATGGAGCCCTCCTGTGCCATGCAGTGTGTATGTATACACACATGTGTATATGTGTAAGGATATACAAATAGTATTCTTTGGGCTGCCAAAAACATTATAATTTAAGGAGATGGCAGAGAACAGAATTGTTTAGAGTGGTGAAAAGATTTGCCCTTAATTACACGGCGGGTGAGTGGAAGAGCTGGGAATGGTGCCTGGCTCCCAATACAATCTACATTTGCTGACCCATGCTCTTTATTTCTTTTTTTTAATTATTATTCCTTATCATTGTATTTTCATTTTTTGAAGAATCTTTGACTTTGTGAGCATTGTTAGTAAGCTCATAAAAGAAAGCAAGCAAGCTAAAACATAGTAGCAACAATAGAACAGCAAGCCTAATGATAAATTTCAAGAGGTTAAGTTCAACAGACTATTGTTCCGTGCTTTTTGCTTTTAGTTTTGGGGTGGTTTTTTTGTTTTGCTTTATATAAATGTAATTGTGTGGGAACTATGCCACTGCTTATTCAGATGTAATACGCTGACAATCTTAATCCTAATGATTTTTCAGCCACAATGCATGCTATGTCCTTCTAGTTTTAAAAATTACCAGTGATAAGTTGAACTTATCTGGCTGATAGAGGACCTTCAAAAAGATACCATACAAACAAGGGTGGCGACAGATATGAACAAAGCAATGCACATAAGCAATGAAGTCAAACCTTTGTCCTTTGTGGGTTTAGAGGACACAAAATCAAGTCCTAAATCTTTCAGCATTTAACACTGTAAAGTATTTAGCCTTGATATAACTCATTCATTTTCATTTGAAAAGAAATCCTTTGAGGCAAAAAAAGATTTTCCCTGTGTATCAACAGAACTGTTATAAACTAGTACTGAGTACTCTTAAGGATCATATCCATGTGTGTATGTTTTGACCTGACCCGTGATCTGACTGTGTTAATTTGATCACTTCCATCTTCATTTTTGGGTTAGTATTTAACAGTGCAACCTGTAAGTGTCATAGTGCTGCAAGTAAACACAGAAACAGGCCAACAAATTTCCACATTTCAGCCTTCTCCATTGCTAAACTGTTTCCATGCCAAAAAGCTGCATTTCTCATTTGGAATTAAATCCAAACACCTGTTCTTTGTATTTCAGTGCTTAGAACAAATGGAAGATAATTCTTCCATGGAAGAAATTGTGATTTGATGTTTATCTTGATAGTATAGGTGGACTGATAGAATATAAATATATAAGCTATGATATAATCTTTTTTTTAATTACAGGTAGGTATGCATGTATGTATGTATCTCTCCCTCCATCCAGGCATTACATGAAACACATTTTTAAAAATATTTTCAGAATGCTTTTAGAAATAAAATTCTTTCTGGTCAAGATGTGCAA
This sequence comes from Haliaeetus leucocephalus, assembly GCF_000737465.1. Lineage (NCBI taxonomy): Eukaryota > Metazoa > Chordata > Aves > Accipitriformes > Accipitridae > Haliaeetus > Haliaeetus leucocephalus. The sequence goes on along the minus strand of NW_010973093.1, from coordinate 3,185,267 downwards.
TTGTTGGAAATGTATTCCTTTTATGTAATCACTGTGGCAATGTTCAAGCAAAATCCTAAATAGTGTCTTCATAAATGGTGGTTAAGAACCTGACAGGTTTGCTTTATGTGTTAATTAGCTACAATGGTAGAGGTGTTATTTATGCAACCTCAGATATATGATAATTAAAGCAGAAGTACTTAAAAGTAGTAGATTTTAGCAAGCTCTAATGGTGTGCTGAGGTGAAGATAATACAATAGAAGCAGTCATAAGCCTATAAAGTAACATTTTAAATAGTACCCACTGCTAGGAGGAGAGTCACATGAACCGTATTTCTGACTTAATTTTTTAGGAAACTAAAGGGAAATAATCTTCCTGTTACCCAATGGATTCGGATAGAGTGCAGTACTTCCTTACTGAAAGAAGTAGCAGGACTTTACTAAACTCTTCAGAACTCACACTTGAAAATTAGTGTGTGATGTTATCCGCATGATTGGTTTTACTCCTCTACTTTTTGGTGTCTTCTAACAGCTAGCAGCATTGCTGAAAAGTCATAACTGTGTCTGAAAGTGTCACAAAAAGTTATGCTGAGGAAAAAATGTACATGGTCTTGTATAATACGAAAAGCAGATTTTGAAGCCATATCATCTGTTAACGTAGGGTACTTATAAAGTCACGTGTAGTAGTAGATGTGGGATCTGTTATTAGCCAAGCGAAGTTATTGCTTCATATGTTTGACAGTGCACTTCAATTTGCATATAAAACCCACATTTTGCAATTGTATCTGACTGGCCTTGTGTACTTCTACCAAAATGTATTCTTCAGGTGGACACCAGATTTTGTTTGCTATTAATGTCCAAATGGAGATCACTGGGAAGGCACGTTATGTGTCTTTTTCTAGTCACTTGTGTGTAATGGCACTAAGCTAAAACAACCTAGCTTGTTGCTTTAGATAAATGCCCTAAGAAATCTTGAGTACAGTAAGAACTGTATAAATGAGCATTGCTAACCTGCAGACTCCACTCCATGCAAATGTGGCAAATTGTGTAGTCTTGGCTTTATTCAAGCAGTATTATTCTTGACATCACAACTGTAATATGCCACACTTGTTTCTTTCTCTAGAGTTTTACCACAACTTGGTCCCTAATTTCCTGTCACCTCTGTATTTAACCTTCCTTTTTAAGCGTATGAAAACTAAAAATGGAGTGACAGCCTTAAAGTTCTAAACTAATCTCAAAGTGTAAACAGGGGGAAATTATTCTTAATGAGCCCCAGATGGAATAGCGTATTATAAGCCACTGGCCTCTATGAATAGAAACTGTGGCTCCGAACAAAGCGTCTGGAGCTGTTTTGATCTATTTTTGTGATAAAAGGTCACAAAAAACACAAATTGAGCAGTTGTCAAAATACCCTTTGGTGCACAGGAGACTGTAGCACATGTTGCAAAGCTCTAAGGTAACTTTGTAGGCTATTAGGTGCTGACTAACACATTTTTCCATTTTTCTCTGCCAGAGCGCACAAATGTCATTCCCTCCAGAAAGGCAAGCAGTTACAATAATGCCTGAAAGGTAAAAGGCTAAGTAGGAGTTTGGTTTTTTGGAACATGAATTAAAAAATGGTCAGTCTATCAAATAACCTATCAAGGTGCCTAGGGAAGAATCTGGATAAAACACAGGCACTAATGGTTTTGGCTTGGTATAGTTAAGGCTGAACAGCGATCAATATTTGATCTAAAAAGGAAGGAAACAGTGGTGGAGCCAATGATTACGTATACTTTATAAGCTCTTTAAAAATATACCCCATACCCCATGTCTAATGACATTTTTTGCTAGTCTGTTATTAAATATCATTTAGAATTTACCACCTCCCTTCCATTTGACTTCCCCATCATCTTTGTTTAACTGAATTTCTCTGTGCCAGTACATTTGGATGAAAGCAATCTTTTGGAGTTTCCTCTAAGCTGTGTTATTTCCCAAACAATGAAGTAAATGTTTCAGGCTTCAGGTCTTATAACCAAGGCAAAATGATGTAAAGACATGATTTGGATGGGTGCCAAAAAGTGAAGTGACAGATCTGCAGAAAGAGAGACTTAAGAATTTCTTGGGTAATCCTGAAGAGAAGCTATTAATAGCTATTCAATATGGAGTCAGCCTGTGGTTAGTCTGCTTGCATACCTCTGGTTGACTATTCTAAAGGAAGTTAAACTAAGGAGTATTTTCAATTAACAATAATTTCTCCTTGAAATAAGTAATTTCAATGAGAAGTTGTTCATTACAAAAGAAAAATACAATTGACATGTAATATAAAACTTGTCTTCAGGGAAAGACGAAGGATGGATAATTCTTGATAAATTAGTTCAGTTCCTAATTTTTTTCACCTTTACATTTAAATTGGAGAAGAGCTGCAATATCTTATTTAGTTTTAGCTTCCAGCAGCTTAGTAGCCATTCCTGATCAGCAGCACACTTTGAACAGCATTTGTTGGTGAGTAAGAGTGTTTAATGTCTGGCAGAACAGCATTTGTTTCTAAGGCAGGGGTACTTCCTTTAAAATAGGGTGTCTTTTGTGTTCGCTTCCATCCAGCCAACAGCTCAGTGTGTGTTATTTCTGCAAGTCCAAGATTTAGCTCAAGACTTTGAGGAAATGCTGTGGGGCAGCTCTTGGCATACATATTTTTAAAAAAACCAAACAAACTTACTTTGATTTTTTTTTTTTTTTTTTTTTTTTTTTACTCAACACCTCTGCTTTGTTGCTAAATTAGTTTAGATTTTTTTCTTCCTGTTTAATCTTAGGTGTTGTAATGCACACCATTTGATCTGCTTTTTATGCAACTCTATTGTAATATTAATACTGAAATGTTTTTCTTTTTTAATGAATGTCCTAAAATGTGCAGTATGAAATGAGTTTAAAAAATAGCAATGAAACAAACTCTTTCCAAAGTCCTGTAAGAAACAGAATAGTACAGAATCAAAAGTTACTTCCTTTTTGATTCATTCTTTCCATTCACCAGTATTAGGCTCTTCTGAGGAATTAAAGCAATTTGGCTTATTCTGTCCAACAATTACCCTGATGTTGCTGTCTGGTTTGCAAAAAGCGTACCAAGTTAGAGCCCAATTTTCCATGATGCCTGTGATCAAGAGGAAGGGTTAAACTTTTCCAGAACTGAAGGGTTTTTTCATGTGTGGATAGATTTACTTTCCTTGTCTTGTTTGTCATTGCTTCTTGTTAAAAATGCATGTATTCTTGAAATATAAAACATTGTGTTAGATTTCCCATTTTCACTAGTTAGATTGCCCTGCATAGGCTAAATGTCCACTGGTTTTGCTTACAAGGATCTGCCACCTGTACTACAGTGCCTGTCAGCTGGAAGAGGACAGGGGAAGACTACATGTCAAAGATGTTTGAGAAGAAGGCTGAATGGAGGGAAAAGAGATGGATGAGGAAGTTGAGTCAGCCTGGTTCTGTGGCAGAATCAATCTCCTGTATTAGGTTTAGCAGTAAAAGGCAGCCCTTATATTGTCTATGTGCCTGTACAGCCTAATGGTAAGTTCTGTCCAAGTGACCAAAAGAAGACTTCTGTCAGCCTAAAGTTCTGCAGTGGTTACTGTTGGTCGCCCCAGGGCTACAACATGATCTTTCACCAGGTGTTACTAGTTACAGCATTGCACAAAGGGCCACTCTTACGTTAAAAGTCCCCCCAAAATTGCTCATCAGTATCTTCATCCCTACTGATGCTCCTCACCATTACTGATGGTGGAGCTGCAAAAATTGTAGCCAGCATTGCTTGTTGTAGTGGTAGGTGGCTTGCACCTCCTTGCCAAATACATATGTTGAGGACACTGTAGTTGGAGTACTGTTTCAGGCACAGTGATCTAGGATGGAGAAACAGTGAGCAATGAGAAGATAAGAGAAGAATGTTTAGTTTGGTCCCTGAACAAGGAATTAGTTGAATTCAAGTTAGGTTCTGCTTGACATCCGATTGTGTACTCAAAATCAATCCCCTCATCTATACAGCCAACCATCAGCACAGCAAGTGATACCTGCCCAAAATACTGGGTAAACACAAATCCTTCACCTCTTTAGTAGTATGTTAAAGAAGCTGATGATTTTGCATATGGTTAGTGCATGCTGGTTAGAACAGAGCAGGTGTAGGCGGTGTTTTTCACTAGGAGTTGTAATCAGCAGCTGATGAGCACAACCGTGAGTGAGGCAGGCCAGTCCCTTAATGCACCACAGCATATAGGGTTGGGTTTTGCCTATAATGTGGAAAATCCTGTATATAGTCCAGTAACATGTAAACTGTGCAATTTAGTTGCATTTATTAATGCTGAAAACTATTTATGTGGTAACCTATTGCTGAAATGCTGGATTGTTAATTGATACTTTTAGCTTTGGATATTAATTTTCCAAAAATACATTAAAATATCCCTTTAGTGGTTAAACAGCTTTTTCTTTGAAAGTTATGTTGTTTGACAAAGATTCCTGGTGTTTAAAATGCCATCTGGATCCAATAATATGTCTCAATTGGGAAGAAACTCTTGTATTGCAACAAACTTACACGCTCAAGAGCCATAGGAAGTCCCATCCCTGCAGGATCTGTAACACAGTCAACATCTTTCCTCCCCTGAAAAATGCATGGCAGTGCTGCTCCTTTGTAATGTGAGAGGCCACTGCTGAGCAACACAAGGCACCTGCTCATTCCTAGGAGTGAGTGTACTTTATTTCAAAGTACTTCTGCCAGTTAAAGTAAAAGAGCACTCAGAACCAAGCAGCATTTTGAAAGATCCTTTTACTTTTGTAGTAACTCTCTTTTTTAATATACATATTAATGGTTATCTTGAATAATGTAAAAATGCTTACCCAAAAGAAAATGAATTGCAGATATGTATGTGATGTAATCATATATGTGAATCAAAATATGATTACTGCAGTAAGCTGATATGTGCTACAAAATTTGTGCCCTGTCTGACACAGTCTAGTCTGTGACTGGAAAAGAGAAAAAGGTTTAAACTTTGCTGCTGACTCTCAGTATTTCCATTAAAGTCCAGAATAAGAAAAAAGATAGAAAGGGCTACAAGAAAAATTGAAAGAATTTGAGTTTGTGTTTTTCGTATATTCTTGATGACTGTGTCTGCTACTCCAACTTCCCCCAGATTTCTTTTGTGACTTTCAAAGTTGGTTCATATAAAGCATAAATTGTATGAAGTTCTCTAAAAGTTTTCTTCTTCATCGCAGCTCTTAAACTAGCAGTCAGACAAATATCTACAAAGACAAACAATAGCTACAGATAAGCTGCCCTTAGCAAGCAGTCAGATCAGAATCCATTTTATTCGGAATCTGAGAGTGTGGCCCAATTCAGGGTCTTAAATCAATCTATCATATAGTGGAGTCTGGAGCTACAAAGTACAGAGCTTGATGTGGTTCTGATTTCTCCCAAGATACTTATGTTCAACTGAGTGTTTTGGATTTGTTTTCCAGGGTTCAAAGCTTTTTTTGTCTCATTTCCCTTCCCCTCCCCACACCCCCTTGGCTGCTCAGTCTGGTGGGTATGAGAAGCAGCCACTGAACTGTATTGCTCTTGTAAGTAGAAGGCCAGAAGAAACCACAGAGGGATTCTGTGTCCAGCAGTTTAATTAGAGAATCTCCTTTTCTTAATTATGGAAGAAACTCAGAAGCTGTGGTAATGGGGAAAAAAATCTTTTTTTTTTTTTTTTTTTAAACTTACGCTCATACTGTTTTTCTGTGTTGTAATAGAATACCTAAAGTTGAGGTTTATGCCCCTGTTATTCATGTATGTGATATTGCCTACAGAAAGGAATGTATTTCAGTATCTTTCTCTTCTTTTACTTTTCCTTCTCATCTTTGTCATGTTAACTTCCAGGTTTTTATTGATTCGACACTTAAATATTTTATTTGGCCCACCTGGTTCTATATAGCAGAGATCTTTAGCCTGATAAAATCATGGGGCCTTTTAAACACTGGGTTGGAGGAAAGAAAAATCTGTATTTAAACATAGAAAAATTAAATGTTCTAGCCATTATTTGAAGAAGTTGCACCATTGCAAAATGTAAATAGATGCTACTTTTTTACCTTCAGTATAGGGCTGTATCTTTAAAGGTGGGTTTATGCTTTTGTATGCTATGATGTGTAATTGAATACTATGTGCCATAAGATTGCCCTTCTGACACTATGTCTGGCATGAAGATTTTCTGATTTTTAGGTGGGAAATGTTGCATGTGATCATGAAATCTCTAATATTTCCTAGAGCCTGATACATTCACAATTCTAGGAGCTTTTTTTTCTTGCAGTGTTTCAGCAGTATGCTTGCAATCACATTAGGAAGAATGTACCATGGAAATAAGTTACAAGGAAAAAAAAAAAAGTTTTGTTTTCAGACATCGCCCTATTCTGAGGTTGTTTTTATTAAGGTGTCTTATTATGGGGCTTGATTTACCTTCCCTAAGTAGAGACCAATATACATATTTGTATGGCAACCAAAGAAAGAACGATAATTCTAGTAAAATGAAAAAACACTCTTCTGAAGTCACTGATCCCTTTCAGTAAACTATTTGGTTACGTGGCACTTCAGGCTTCATAAACTGTTCAGCAGCTGGGTTTCTTTCTTTTGGGACTAACCTGTACCAAGCTTTATGTCCTTGTCAATATGAGATGATGTTTATTTTTCCACCTTTGTCCTTGTGGTCAGCTGTACTTAGTTTTTAAATAGCACTGCTTGCTTTTTAATAGCTTTATCTTTTCTAGAGATATGTTTATTTAATGACCCATTAGATATTTTCATGGAGACATACAGAAATAATATGAATAAAATTATGTTAAAGCTTATTCATTTGGCTGAAAAATAAAATGTGTCTTCAGATGTAACTATGAATACTGGTCACTTCCTGGTTTGAAATAGCTGCTTCTCTTCCAGGGTGTTCCAGAAGATTTGTTGTTTTTTTATAAACATATCCAAAAGGGTGGTGAAGTCTTTCGAGTAAACCATTGCCTCCTGCTGTACCGTTACCATCCACAGGCTGCAACTCATTCCGTCCTAGAGTAAGTTGCATTTTTGGTAGAACTTAAAAATTAGCTTCGCCTTGAATGATTAGCAGCGAAGATGCTTAATCTCTTCAAGACATCACACAGCAAAATAATTACCTAGTGTTGTGTGTGTCTGTTTTAAAAAAAAAGGCTAAAAAGCAAGCATAACATAATATGTTGGTAGTATCCTCTTTTCATGCTGGAAGGTTAGTTTTCTGTTTGTTCTTGCTATAATTTTGCTTTTGAGTAACATACTGTAATGCTGGAATTGAAATTATGAATTGAAATCTTTCATTTGCATACTGTTGCCTGTACACTATCTGTGTACCTGTGTTAATGATTTAGTGAGGCAGGGGTGGGGTGGGGGCACTTTAACATTTGACAAATAGAAATTCTATGTAATTGTTTTGTCTTTGCAACTGTTTTTTGAAGTAATTTCACAATAGGTATTGTAAGAGCAATGAAGCATTTTGGGGACTGCATTACAGCAGTACTGTTTTCTCAACTTCCAGTTACCATTCCTTTGGCTGAGACTGTAACTGATCACATGAGATCTCGTAATCTGCCTGAATAACGTCTCTGGTTATCTAAAGCATCTGAGTTTCTTACCCTTAAAGCAGATTAAGAATACTTTCTATGATTATGTATCTTATCTGCTGAACATGGCAAAAGCAAGCAGTGAAGCAGTAGTTTCTTCAATACTTTGAACATGATTGCAAGAATGTGTTTGAAAGATATCCTAGTGGTGAGTTTTTAATTAGGATTTTTGATATGTGAGGTTTTGATTCTCATATTTTTTTGCCATGTGAACCATAATGTAAAAAATATTTTTTTAATTTTAAAGCTTAATTTCAAAATGAACTGTCTCAATTTTAAAAAAGTAAACAAAAACTTGCAATACCAACAAAAACCATCTTTTGAAAAAGACAATAAAACCTAAACCTTTCATCTGATAATGTGCTACATTTACATATATTATTTTCCTATTTTAAAAGGTCTAGACCATATAAATCAGATAATAAGGTTTGAAAAATACCTGAGGATGTTTAGGAGTAATTATCTCAGGTGCTCCCTTGTAAGCTGTTGCCTACTGCTTTTACAGTGCTGGTCTACCCTTAAAGAAAATGTTACACTGTTAATTGCGGATTCCTCTGTGTGCTCATTGTACGCATCAAAGGTGTTCTTCGTGATCAGAAGTCCTGCAAGCTGAGCCAAAGTTGTTTCTTTCTCTTATGGATTGACATTAATAACAAGTTACGCAAGTTTTACTGTACTTTAGGAGTCCCAAACCAGAATCACAGTGGTAATTAAGTAAGCTGTTTTCTTACTGATTAATGATATAAATACACTTTTCAGTCAGTCCTATTTGTATGGCTTTGTAGAACTGACTAGTAAAACTAAACATTTTTATGTGCATTTTAGTTGTATATCACTATATTATTGTATTACTGTAAATACTATAGTATGTTAGCATAAATATCGTGCTCATGGTTAATGTCACTATAGATCTTTATAAATACATATATATATGTATGCATGTGTATATAAAATCGTTTTACTCTGAACAGTCATTCCAAACAAGTAGAAGGTATTCTTCAGATTTTGCAAACAAATATGAGGTAAATTATTTTCCTTTTTATTGGTGTTTAAATGTAAGGGGTTTTTTTTCTCTTTTAGTGTGTGATCATTTTGGCAGTTAGTTACAAACTTTTCAGCCATGCATCATGGGATGCTAGAACTCGTGGAAGTCTGTTGCTTGTATCTGTGGGAAAACATCTTATTCTTGGAAATGAGTTTGTTTTGAATTTACTGCAAGCTGTTGCTTATTCAGATCTACAAGGTTGTGTGGCACAAGGACCCTGAATTACAACATACTGTGAGAATGTGGAAATACTGTAAGCTGTTTCAGATGTGCAGTTTGCATGTCCAAATTGGCGCCTTTCTTGTCTTATTCTAAGGAGTCAGGCTAGCCATTCTTCCTGTTGGCTTTTTGCTGGTACTACTGTTAATAACATTTTGTGTGAACTTTCAAATACGAGGTTGTGTAACATCTCTTCTTATTGGCTTGTTCCCCTGTTTGTTGCCTAAGTTGTGAAGGGCTGGCCAGCATTTGTTTCTAGAGACCAAGGTGTGCATTGAGCAAAAAGAGATTGATGGACTCATCACAGAGGTTTAAGGTTATAATTTAAATTGGGTCTTCTCTAATTTGTCTTTTGGTCACCCAACCTTATTTAATGCGTATTCTACATTTTCTAGAAGTGTCGTCCTGTGTTGTTGCTGTGTCCCGTTCCCCCCCCCCTTTTTTTTGTGTGATGTGTGTTGTTTGAGCAGTTTTCTGTGGCATTTTGCCTTTCACCATTGGCCTGTGTTGTTTTTGAATTTTCAGAGTTAGCCTACACCTGGATTTGGAAGTAGTAACTCACCAACCAGATTAATATCTTGTCTGAGATCAAAATGATGCTTGTAGGAATGTTGCTTTATTATTTTTTTAACAGTTTATGCCTAGTTTCAGTCTTAAAAAATAGAGCTGGTTAGTAGGACTTGTTTATGCAAAGATGCGTGATTCAATCTTTTCAGCAAAGACAAAATTTGCTCATAGCCTATTATGGGCTGCTTTCAGTTTATACGAGTGTCTTTCATTACTGTTCAGGGAAAAAAATGCCTGATTTTGCATTTTCAGACTTCCTAAAATATATATAAAACTACTTGGCAAGCGACATTTAGGTTTTTTTATTTAGTATGTATAATTGTAAACAGTAATGATTTTTTGGTCATTTTGTATGATTAGTATCCTTCTGGAACAAATATCTGGAGGTGAAAGTATCTGTGAAGCAGGAAACAAAATCTTATTTGCATTCTCCCTTACCCTGGAGGCATCAGACTGCGTTATTAAATGTTTTGGGTGTGTGACAGAATCTAAATGCAGTATGGTGTCTATATTTAGATTTCATTAGGTGCATACAGAAATATAAATGTTCTCATTGTAATTTCATCTAAAGTCTGTGATGGATACCTGCTAAATGTGAATGAGCAATACAAGTTTTGAGAAACTTCTCTTCAGCAAGGAATTTACAACACAAAATCCCACATATTGTATCTCTTAGATCTAAATCTTTTTATCTCACATTACAGCTTGTATCCTAGGGCTGTGTGTACTTTGTGCTACATAGCTACATTATACTGATTTGATACAATATCAGAGCTGGTTTTTTAGTGAGAAGTACTGTAGTAAGAAAGTTTGGTGTATAATAAAAACATTGTAAAATTCTTAGATTTTTATCTTGCCAAAGGGGAGAAAAAGGAACTGTAGATAAAACAAGGTACCTCATTGAAAGATAAAAGTCAGCTTGGAACAAGATGAGCAATAAAACATTGTATTTGTCTTTAGGTAGTGCTGCTCATGAAGACAGGCAGTTGGGGCAGGTAGCTAATTCTGTAGCAGTTTACAAGCTTTTGGTCAAGAGAAATTTAATATACGCAGAAAATAAGGTTTGTACCTTCCATCTGAGATTCAGGCGATTCCCTTTTATGCAGGAAATGTAAAGTGTACTTACAAGGCTTACAGTACTTTCATATGCTGTGTATTCGGAATGAGTATAATATTTTAAGAGCTTGTTCTGCAGAAATAACCAAAATTACGTAATCTATTGAAACCATCTGGTTTCAGGCACTAGAAGCTTCCAGTGTCATCTAAGCGAAGGGGAACAGGCACTTAGTCTGAAACACACATTTGGTTGTTTTAGAGGTACTCTAAGGCATGGGTCTCATATCACTGATGAGTGCAGGAATGCCTGCTTCATTTCCTGCAAAAACATATGCATCCAAAAATAGGCAGGAGAGAGGAAGAACGTAACGTATTCCTGTACAACTGCAATAAAGATGAGGTCAACTGCATTTTTATCTTCTATGCTCGCATTTGGCACTTCAATTAAACATGAAAACTAATGACCTCATTAGATTCTTGAAAAGTAAATGGCATTAACATTGATAGTCTCTGTCTTTCTTAATAAGCCTTTCATGAAAAATAGGCCACAATGCAAACCATGCCTCAGTTAATGACCCATGACCTGAAGATGAACTCAGACATTAATAGAACCTATTAACAGTGTAGCTGTAATAACTCAGTGGGACGATATAGTCCAGCAATTAATAAGTTCACATGAAGTTCAACAGAACAACAACAACAAAAAAAATCAGTTTATTCACCAGTATGGTCAAGGTTCAAATGGGATTAATTTCTGAATTTCCTGTGGATTGTAAGGACCTTGAATTCTGTCTGCAAAGCTAGCTATAAAGAATCTGTTCTTTCAGCTCTCACTGTGATGAAAAAGTTCTCTGTTCTTCCATCTCTGGATTATCTATCAGGTGAGATTCACCTATAATATAGAACTCCCTTATCCTGGCATGAATGAAAAACCACTGGAAGAGGCTGTTCGCTTGAATAGCTCCTCTTCCTGTCTGGTGTTACCTGAGCAGCGTGCGGGACCAATGTATATAGAAAAGGTCAGATTTATAGTATTACTGTGGATGGTAATCAATGCCTAAAATCCCAGTACTGTTTAGGATATTGGGCTTGTATTTGTGCATTTCTCAAGTACTTGTACATCTGTCTTTGCTCTGTTGATTCACTTATGTAGCCTCACTGGGGGAAGGAGGGGAAAGGCAGTGAAACAATATGGCGAGGTTTAACTGAGCTCAGACATTAAATCATATAGCTTTTATTGTCACATTATCTTTCATTTCAAAATAGGAGTGGAGCAGATGTTTCTTGACTCCTGTATTCAGTCAGTAGGTCACCACACATTTTAACAGAGCTCCATTGTTATATTACTTGGGTGGATGGTATGGCAATAACTGCTTGGGACTGAGGAACACACTTTGTAGTCATTCTCACCCACTGCATGAATACCCTCATTTCACTCCTGCAGAATTTTGGCTCCTCTTCTTCCTTCCAGGCTACATAACTGATGAGTATTGAGGGGCCATGGCAAGTGAGATCTTAGGAAAATCACGTAAGCCTGGAGAATGATTTTCCAAGTAGAAAAATGTATACTTATAACATTTCTTTTGTAAAGTAAAGAAGTGACAAGAAAATGAAAGAAACGTGAAAAATAATATACTTCAAGAATTTTGGTCAAAGAGGAGTATTAGGATGTGGGAACAAACTTCTGCGGTCAGAAGACTTTGTATCCCCCTTCTGGCTGAGGAAAATCTTGTTAACTGAATACAGGCTGGGAAATCATACTAAAGGCTACTGGGAAACGGCTTGCTTTAATCCCTTCTGACATGGGTAGGAAAAGCAGCCTTGATTTGGGGTGATGCAGACTAATAATACCTCCTAGTTTTTGCTGGTGGCTATGAATATGTAATAACGCAAAATCTGAAAATAGCTGTGAGAATCGTCTGAGTAGTGGTTTGTACAACTTCTAGATCGTTTCAGGCATTTTCTTTAATCATCCTTTGCACGTTGCTACAGTTCCCCTCTGTTGCACCTGCACTGGCTCTTAAAGGATGGGAAAATGGCATTCCCTCATCCCTCAAGGCAGGAATCCCAGTTATCTCTTCTGGAAACATCAAAAAAAGTGGCAAATTAGGTGAACCGGAAACCTGAAGGGGATAACTGAAACTCTCTTTTGACACTCCATAAGCTACCTTTTGCTTCAACGTGTGAGATACATTGTTAGCGCAGAGCAAGTTTTCACAAAGATTGAGTCTGTGATTGTCACTCTAAACCTCAGTCACAAATTCTCCCCTCAGTTCTGTATTTATCTGATGATCTCGGCTTGCACTGTTAAAGTATTTCAAGGTTAACTCAAGACTGCAAATTGTTCAGTGTAACTTAAAATTTTCATTAAAAAGGGCCCACACAATATTGTGGCATGGGGGATGTGATTTTTAAATTCTTCTCTGTGAGCATTTTCATGAGAATGCCTCATAGTGTTGCAAACAAAAAATCACAAGTGCTGGGGTATATTGGTTTCATTTTCACAACCCAAAATAGGTATTTAAGAAAGCCATTTATTGGTGCTTAAATGAAGCTGTCTGACAACATTGAACAGTGATCCGATTAATTTGGAGTTTAATAACTTCCATATCCTTTTATTTCTGAATGCAATTCCCTTACATACTTTCCCTACTTGCATTTCTCAATATAGCATTCATAGATAAGATTGGGTCAGTAAATCTGCTTCAGTCTGATATCTTTGTGGAAGATTGGTCTGCTTGAATTTTACCTCTATAGGGCCTTCTGTGGAATATAGGCACCCATCACCTAGACAGCAAATGTATACTGTCTGGAAGCAATCAATACTGAGTGTACTGGGACATCTCCATGACAAATAGAAACATTTTCTGTGCGCCTGGATGTAGATTCCATTGTTTGCCATACAATTAGAAGTTGATAATTCTTTCTGTGCCTTGTAAGGTTCCCTGTTTTTCTGTTAGCTTTCTTAACTTGCCTGTGTCACTCAAGTCAACAGAACAGATTCTGAAGTACCTCTGGAATGTAATGGTTATCCTTCTGAAGTCACATTTCAAAGTAAAATCAGTTTTAAAACCTCTCCATTTACGTGTAAAGCAATAATCTTCCTTTTTAGAAGGTAGCAGAAGCTCTAAAATTTCCAGTAAAGTGATCCTGGAAAAATACTTGACCTTCATATTTCTTTCCTTTAACTTTACTTCTGGGAATGTAGTATGCTCTAATGAACATGGAAAAAGGCAAGTGTCAAAGGATGCCAGCAGCAGCTAAAGCTTTGCAGCAGGAATGCAGCTTGTGGTTGCATTAGAAGAGATTTGCAATCAAATCCAAGATTTTTTTTTCCCTCCATTAGTTGAAGTGCTGGTGCATGGCCGTCGTCCTCAAAACAGTGTGGAAATTTTATATGGAGTAGCTGTTCTTCTTGGGTGCGTTTATTTGCGTGTGAAGTTCTTTCCAAGTTATCACGCCACGATCAATGATGAAGTGCTAAGCAGGATTTGGCTGTGCTCAAAAATTGCATACTGAAGTGAAGTGGGCTCTTGGAGCTAACTAATAATCCCAGCAAGAATCCATATGCCTTAGTACTATGAGGGTTGCATGTTTTTCAAACCGTAACTCAGGGCTGTGAAGGAATGATGCAAATAAAAACACAAAATTCCTATCATTAAAATATTAGGAAGGTTTGGTAACAAACTTTTGGGAACAAATTAGGTTACCTGTTAACCTCAAATGTTATGTTTGTACCTCAGAGGTATACTTCGTAAGAATAATTTGGAATAGTAATTTGTATCTGTTACAGAGCTTTGTGAAATTTGATAATCTGTTATAAGAAGGAAAAATCTGAAAACATTTCATAGAAATCAGATGTTACTGTAATGCCAGATCATCAGACATCTCTAGCGATCATACTCATGTATTTTACAGTTTTGTAATAGAACCAAAATTGGTGTAATGCATGCAGGATTATCCATAATCAGAGCTGCAACTAGGAGACAGAGCAGACTGTCAGTCATTCTCATCAGTGAATGAATAGCATAGCTGTAGCAGCTCCTGTACCTGACTATCCACCCACCTGGGCAGTTTAGATCCTTAACATCAAGGAAACTTGAATGGATTTTGATTTTTCTATAAATTCGCAACCTGCACTTTCAGACCAGAAGTAGCTTAATGTAGCTGCCCCATGATAACCTGTGCTGACTCATGAGTCAAAAGCTTATTTGAAGCAGAAGTAGTAACATATTCTTTGAGTATTTCAGTGTTTAAATTCCATACCAACTTGATGGAGTCAGGAGACTGTGGGGCTCAAAGTTGAACTGTGAAGAAGGTATATATTAGGAAAAAATATGTGCTTCCCAAGACAAAGAAAACCATAGGCAGCTTTAGGATCTCACAGGAAAATTACTAGTTTTTTTCTGTTAATGCTTTAACTAATTTCTGCATCTGATTTCTTGGATCACAAGATGTATTACAAGTTCTAGAACAAGTTGTAACAATTATTATAAAGTGTATTGTGTTCTGTCATGATAAAGCAGATGGAAAAACCTATTTGAAGAAATGCTTTCAGAAAGGAAAGACAATTAGGTGTTTATCAGAATTTCCTATGAAAGAAATTTTCAACTCAGAGTGCCTTGTTCAAGAGATGTAGATTAGGAAGATTTGTCCATCAAGCCGTAAATTGAGGATATCAATTTATTGTTTCTAGAAAATTGTTTATTAAGTATGAGATAGGCTCCTAGTTAATGAATACTAAATGAACGCTAGACATGAAACAGGTGTTCTTAACAGCAGGCAGTTTTATTTAAACCATTGTAAATTATGTAGTCTTATATATTGCATTATAGGGTGGGAATTGCTATTTTAAAAGCATACCTGATTGAAAGCAATAGGAAATGTGTGGACGTGCACATGTACACACACACACACGAAAAAAGTTGTAGTTGTCAAAGTGAATTTGGCAGTTGGGAGGAATGGTCCATGAACAAAATTCTTTCCTTGGAGTTGTCTTCTGTTTCCGAGAACCTTTCTTTAACTTGTTGAAGATCTCAGCGGGTCTTCAGTATTTACAGATGTTAGGTGTTCCCTTGTTACTGGTTCTGAAGCCATGGGGTTCATAATTTGGTGTTAGTCTCACAGTTGTTTACCTCAACTATGTGGCTTAAATTATATTGTGGAACTTATTACAAACATGAAGACATGAAGGTGTAATTGGACACAGACATCTGTCAGCTTGCTTTGTTTCTAAAGCATGTTTTAAGGAGTTTTATGAGGCATACCACTTCTTCCAAAAAAGAAAAATAATTTCCACTGCTCTTTGTTTCTAGTAATGCTATTTGTTTTAAAAGTAGTCTTCAAATAAAGGCACAGCCACATTCATGTCACTGCTGAATAATACTTTGGAACCTTTAAAATTAAATCACTCTTCTGTGGTCTAAAATGTGTGTGTGCACATTCCTAAGTGTGAATCGTGTGTAACAGACGGTAGTTTCAGTGTTGTGTGTGACTTTGCAGTTCAGTGATCATCTCTTGCTGTATGGGTGTCCACTGATTCGGACTTGCTGAAGATTTGAGTCGAATACCACAACGTAAATGGACTTTCATTGTAGCATTGGGCTGTATATTTGGGTGAATTGGAGTCCTGAATTTGTGAGATTTCAACTTTGCATTGACAAAGGAGAATGAATGCATGGGCAGATGGAACATGAAGTGGTCATCTTGGATTTAAGGGATAGTTTGCCTGTACGCACTGCAGGGTCATAGAGCAGTTCATACGGTGAGTACAGGTATGGGCAAACAGTGTATTGGTGGGCACTTGGAGTTGTTGGTATTGAATTTGATTACCATAGCCACAGTTTTTCATCTTCTTGTGATCTTCTGTTAGGGTTCTTGAAAATAATAGTGGTTTAGCTACAGCTTCAAATCTATCCTAATGATTTTTGTCTGAGAACTTCCACAAAATGTCTTTTTTTCTAGCAACAGTTTACATTTCTCTTGGAAATTTCTAGTATAATGTTTTGGTGTGATTTTGTTGTATCATGTGTGAATCAGTTTGGTCAGCTTTAGGTGTATGTGAGTATGTACATATGCATATATGTATATAATGCTAGAAGTTTTAGGGATCAAAATCCACCTTTTTTCTAACTCTCCAGGGGAACCATCTGGAATCACCGAGTCAGGTTTCTCGAAGACAGAGTCCTGAGCTCCTGGACATCATTCACCATTTGGAATGCAGGCAAGCAAGGCAAGAAGCTCTACAGAAGCTTGTCACCAGCTAATCGGAAAAAGGTGAGCTAGTAAGAGGGGGTAATATCTGTACAAAATCACTTTCTTCTCTTTCATATGCCTCCTTGCTTCTTCTAACATAATGTAGCAAAATTCTCATAAGATATTTTGTCCCCAAAGTACTAGTTGATTAATATAAATTGGAGAAATTCTTAATATTCTGCATAATGTATTTCTTCTTTTCAAATGCTATATTACTTTTTTTAGAGCATATGGTGTGTATGTAGTGCTGTGTATGCATCCATGTTCCTGCTTGCTGGTGACTAAGCATAGTAATAGGTTATACGCACTATATAACTGTTTATGGCCTGCTACTCTGTAACTAGCCATGTAGTAGCCAGGTACCCAAGGTGAGTAGATGAGTAGACTAACTCTTTATTTGGATGGTATAATACTAAACTACCTTGTCCAGAATTATTCATATGTGGATAAAATTTGCCCAGTTCCTAAGTGGATACTGGACAGGTCGCTATCGGATGCTGATCAACCTGATTTGTATTATGAGGACTAGTTGTAGTGTAACTCCCTTTTGAAAAGCTTGATTGTTTAAAAATAGGAGTGGGGTGCGGGGTGAACAGGCAAGTAGAAGCTCTTGAACATGACTATCCAATTTACAATCAGTTGAAAATGTGGAGGTTACTTATGTTTGGCAATGGCAGATATTTCTCAGGACAGATTTGTCTTAGAGTTTAACTTTTATAGCATTTTCTTTTGTGTAATAACTTTTTGTTAGATAAAGGCTTTAGGGCTAATGTCAAATGGCTGTTTCTTATCAAGAGCCACAGAACATTCATTTTATTACCGAATGTGTTTTCTTTTCTTGAAAATATGGATGGGAAGACAAAATGACAAATATATATGTAAACCTGATTAATGTTGTGGCCCTCAGACCACACACATATGAAAAAAAGAAAGGAAGAAATTTGTATACTCATAGTTGAAATTACTGAATAGACATGGGAGACACTCATACAGTAAATACACAACACAAGAATTGAACCTGAATTTCCTGCTCGATACTCCATGCCACCCCTCTTTCACTGCCATCACGTGGTAGTGGGTGAAGTGTATGAAGAAAGAAGATTAAATGCTATGTGTCTCCAATCAGTTACTTCATTCAAAGAGGACAGAACTGTCCATTAAATGTATTGAGTTATCTTGGTCATGCGGTGCAGTGTACACATGACTTTGGGGGGTTTATGAAAATGTTCTCTTTTGTTAGTATTTTGCATAGCACTTTGTGACTTCCACTAACTTTCTAGCAACCATTGCACTTTTCTGTGTGCAAAATTATGAGAATTAGAAAATAAGTTCCAAGGGAAGAGATGGCAGCTCATCTGGTAGATTTTTGAGATGTTACGGAAAAAATAGACTATGTTGTTTTTGTAGCAGTGTCTCACCATCTTAGGTGTTAGGGGTTTTTTGGTTTTGTTTTGTTTTCTAGCTTTTGTGTGCCAAGCCAAAATGGAGATTGATATTAAGATAGAACACCTCTCTAGCTTTGGGTTACATTTGCCACCTACTTCTATAGGTGACTCATTTAGGACTTCACATCCTGTTCAGCAAACACAATGATAATTTGAAGATGTCACTGCAGAGATGATAAAAAGGGCAAGAGAAATATTATTATATTGGTGGGGTTTTGCCATTTTTCTGCCAGAGAACCAAAGCTTACCTCTCCTTCAGTAAGGAACAACCTTCATTCCCCGCTGTGCTAGCACTGACAGTGTGGTTCTAATTAACTGGATCTTGACGTTCTTTCCAGCTGACCTTTACATAACGTTTGCTTTGGCAGTGTTGCAGGCCATGATACTATTTTGCTTCTGTCAAGGTTACAATTGCACATATTACAGTATGCTTTAGTTTGATAGTGAAATATTGCATTGAGCATTAACCCATTAATTACTGGATACCAGACACATTTAGCAAGCTTACATGCCAGATGCAATTGCACATGCCAAGTATGGCTCATTTTGCAAATGTACTGCAGAAAACTACTGCTAAAATGCAGGCACAGTCTGATCCTTAATACTTTATATAGAGTAATCAAACTTTATCCACTAACTCTGACATGTTATCTGAAGTATTCAGAGGTTTTCTCAATAGCTAACAGAGATAAATACCTTCAGAAAGTGACTTGTATCATCTTAAGTGAGAGCAGGGGCCTAGTGTTTAGATAGCTAATCTCTGATGAAATTAGTATTATCTGTAGTGATTAAAGCACTAGTTTTATGTAGTTGTTCAGGCTCATTATGATTGCCATTATAACATCCTAGCTTTTCCAAAAGTAAGATCCCAGGTCTGTCCATCTCGGTCAGAACTGAAGCTTGAATGATATCCTGATGTTTCACGGTAAGTCACTGGCAAAAGGTTGTAAAAGTAGTTAAAACATCTTGCTTCTCCCAAGTGCTAATCAAAGGATTATGCTGCTGGAGTTTCAGGAAATAAATTAATAAAATTTGCAGTAGGTAGGTCATGGCAGTTTTCATTTTACTCTAAATTAATAACAGTAAGAGGAGGCTAGTTAAACTCCATGTTATACTTTTCCTCAAAAATCCATCAGGTATTTTGTGACTAATCTTCAACTCTTGCCAAAGACTCTAAAATCCCATATGAACAAAGGTTGTAAATAGTTGTTGCTTCATACTTTCCAGCCCTAAAAACAATAAAATACTTTTCTTGTCTCACCCTTTAAAGACTACCTTAACAAGATTTAAGCTTTCATATATTCTGTTAATTATGACAACACTAGAGATTCAATATAATTTTGAATCTACAAGTAGAATCTAGTGTTGTCTTGTAAATGGAGGCCCCGGGGATATGAATTCATCAATTATGTAAAATAGACACCATTAAAATACAATTCCAAAAGCCCCTTAAGACAAAATATGATTTATTACATCAATACAATTACCATTTTCTCCTCTGAAGGTCCAGTTGTGTAAAACGGTGCGATCTGAACAGGTATAATACCCTTTGAAATGCAGGTAAAATTGCCAAAATAAGCTGTATAATTTAACTGAGCTGTATAATTTAACTGTCTAAATTTAATTTCAGTTGGTTTTATACTTTAAGTCAGATTAGACTCTTGAAAATTTTACCTATACTCTGTTTCACTGTTGCTGCATCATTTTATCAAGATTCAGAATTTCATTAGTGTCATGAGACTGATTTTGGTTGGAATGTGGAGTCACAGCAGCCTTGTTTTCCAAATTGGTGCTAAGTACCTGTAGAAAATTTGGGACACATACTCCATGAAATAATAATAACCCCCCCCCCCCCCAACCTCTTACATACCGTTTGTATTATTTTGTAATTGTGAAAAAAACTAAAATCTACTAAATCTTCAGGAAGAGAATTAATTAATCTGAACTGTCAAGCTTAGGGCATGTAAGAAAACATCTTTTTCAAAAGAGAGCGTTTCTTGTCTTTTCAGAACCTGATAAACAAAGCAATTGTATTTCTTATACTGACTAAGTTTTTGTGGGATGTTTGAAAAGTATGTTGCATGCTGAACAGCACTGTTTCTTAGAAAACAAAATTTTGGCAATTCCAGGAAGCAGCAGTCTGTGTATGTTCATACTCACTAACAAATTATTACTTTAGTCTGTTTGGAAAACAGTCTGAATTTGAATTATGGCTATGTTAAAAGAGAAAAGGACACCTAAGCAATATTGTCTCTTTTCCTCCAGACATCTGTATGGTGAATATTAAAATAATTCTTTGTCTCCAAAGAGCTTAGGCAAAAATCCAAGGCTCAGTATTTTTGCTAAACAGCAACACAAGAAAAAAAAATTATTCAACTAGTAGTTTTTTTATGAATTAATTACCAGGATCTCGGTATTCTTAGGGAAATTCTGTTTCCTGGCTGTCCCCTTCTTGATTCACGCAGTTGACAGTGTTTCAGTATTAGCATTTCTGCAAGAATGAAATCGAACAGACCTTTTTTTGTTTAAAACACATCCGTCTTGTCTATAATTTGCAGCTGAAGATGGAAACCAAATGTTTTGGGGATGCTATATATGCCTGGAGGGTTTTCTGAGCTGTCTTGTCTACTCTTTTATTCTCCACCAAACTTTAGCTAAAAGGAGAACTTCAGCATTAACATTTTGTGTCATTTCCGATAGCTGAAAATAGTGCTCAAGAAGCTAACAGAAAAGAAGGGGGAAAGGACGAAATAAGCATCAGCTAATTAGTGGCATGGAAACAGTACTAGTACACAGCCAGCCCATAAAGTTTCTCTATGACAACCCTATCTGCCAGTGGCAAACTTGAAAGCTTCAAGAAAGTATTTCGTATGCCCTTTTTCCTAGCTCATTAACCATTTAAAATCATCTGTTAGTTTCTCTTCACCTTTTTCTAAGAGCAACATCACTAAACCATGTACTTTAACTATGACCCTTCAACTCCCTCACAAAAGCAAGAAATGTTTAAGCTTTGTAGCATTTTAACTACTCTAAAGTATATGAATGGCAGTATGAGAGTGTGAAGTGGGGACGTGTAAAAGCAAAGAAACATAAATAAAGGGAAGAATATTACACCTACCTTGACTGTGGAGCAAAAGATAGAATGACAACATGAAAGCGAGTTAAAAGAGAGCCAACAGAACAAAAAAAGAGAAATGAAATTCGAAAGCTTCAGTTAAATCCAGGTATAAAGCATCCTAAAATGACATGGGGTAAAATAGAGGCTTTAATTTGGACTACAGTGAATACTTCATGCTGAAATATGGCAGGGAAATTTCCCTGCTGCTTCCATTTGGGAAGATGTGCTTTTTTGCAACATCCGTTTTGTCAGTACAGAGGCATGCACACTCGAAAAGTTACTGCATAACTAATGTTGTTATCTGTTCTAGAGAAATGAGACGCTTGCAGCTAGTTCCCACACTGTTACATAATGTAATCAGGGAAATCTTGTAGGTACAGTATTTAGAAGCCTATTTTACACGTTGGAGTCTGGTGTTAAAATTGTCTTGAGCAACCTTGTTATGTATATGTTGAAAGAGGGAAGATGCTGCTATCTTTAATGGAATAGTGTCTTTAAATAGAGTCATGAAATGCATGCTTGGAATTTAATGATACCCACAGCTTCTGTCACAGCCGTAGTGCTAAAGAGGTGAAATAAAAGCAGCATCCTGATACTGAAAATCACTCAGATTGTGACAGAGTTGCTTGCTAGTTTCATGGTTCTGCTTGTGGTGTATTGGGAGATGTTTATGCCTCTGCATGGCTCTTGTTCTGTTTGTCATTAACTGTATCTATTTAAACTTGCATTATAATGCTTTCAGTTAGTTTGCTTTGACATGAATGGCCAAAAACAATTTAACTTTTGCAGACATGTATATTAACATACTTCTGAGGCTTTATGGAAGTTTGAATGAAAGAATTATAAAGAGAAGAATCAACAGGGTCACTAGAAGTTTAAAATGGATGAAGGATTGCATGAGATGTGGAGGGAATGCAGTAGGGAAGATCTGCTCATACAGGATTTTGTAGAGAGTTTGCAGGTTGTCTTCTTTAAAGATAAATTTTATGAGACCAATTGATGTAATGAGGAGGGAGAGGAGACAATGTACAAGTGACCACTTATCAAAAAGGTTGTCCATTTTTTTCTGTCATGCTCTACTAAGTTATTCACTCTCCCTTGTAAAACTTGCCTCTCGTACCCTTGAAGCTACAACAGATCTTGAGAATTTGCTGTGATTACATTTTGTTGCTTTCTGTAAATTAACATTACAGGCCTAAAGCAGACCACAGGTGAAAATAAGATGAGGGAATAAAATCCTATGAAGATCATTCACCATAAAAGGACTTTAGGCTGGTGAAATCTTTCAGTTTTTCCATTAGGAAATCTGAGTGGAATGGGAAGTGTAAGGCAACATCCTCTGCAGTAGCCAACAAGGCAGTAAACAAGTTAAGTATGAAAGAAACTATTAATTTTTGTGTAATAGTAGCACAGCTCAAACAGCTAGGCAATTACAGCTGCACCCCAAGCCCACTCTTACTGACTTCTCAGATTGAACATTTGGAGTAGGATTAATCTACTACCCATTAATCTCCTTTTACCACAGGGAGGTCTGATAGTCCCAGCCTGTGTGTCCCTTCACACAGCTGCTGTGTTATTAAAAAGAAGCAGCCAGAGAATAGCTTTTATATTCCTCAAACGTGTCTTCCCCAGCAGAGGGTTTTTTTGAGTAAATATCTTATCTTTTGAGCCATATAAACTTTCTCTTATGAGGGAGAAAACTACTTCTCCTTTTTCCCTTACACTGTTGTTAATGTATGTTGCAATCCATATTTATAAAAATCACTTATAGTAATTATGTAGCTTGTATATAACAGATATCTAGCTGTCTCTTCCAATTTTTAGCTCGGAGAAATAGTCTTTTTTTCTTTGTTTTGGAATTGTGCAGATTTTCATACAAGTGATGTCCAAAATAAAAATATGTAATCATTTATATATTTTGTTAGAACTGAAGCGTGATCTGAGGACTCTATAAGCTTCAATGGTGTCGTATTGTCAGAGGCATTGCAAAAGAGCCATTTTGCTAGAAGGAGGGGAAAAAACCCAACTTGAGACTGCTTTATACCTTTGGTTCATAGGTTCCTCCCTGGGAGACAATAGTTCATGTATGGATGGATGGTTTTCATAAAAAAAATACAAGAAAGAAGCCCATTAATGCAGGAAAATAAATAGGTAACTCTGAGTTTATCCTAATAGTATAAAGTAAACAGCTTATATAAGCCTGATGCCTTGAGTTCTCCTTATAGGATAAACAACTGTGCGTAAGTCCTGTATTTAGACTCCAGACATAGATTTTCTTTAATTGGAAAATAAATAGTGTGTGTCAGAAAAATAGTTGACTTGCATTTTGGCCACCCACATGGTGTACAGTCTGGCAGAAAAATTGCCCATTCCAAGTCTGACCTGTTTTATAATACTGTAAATACCAGATGTAAGCTGGCTGAATCCATTGAAAATTAGACATGGAGATACCTTAGTGGTAACTCAAAAAAAGCTTAGAGTCATTTCCATCTTCCAAGCGAAATTTGTCACAGACTTACCTGTCAGGTTGGGTGTTTGGTTGTTGTTTTTTTTCCACACAGCTGCTGTTACCGGGGGTTTTTTATGCAAGAGTGTCTGGGGGCTGGGTGGTTAGTATGGCAAAGGCAGTTTGCCAAATTTTCTGCATACGGTAGTATGACTTATGGCACAGGATGAGAGGAAGTGTTATGATTATTGGTAATCTAGTGATACAAGAACTATCTTTGGTTCTCTAACACCACTCATGTTAAGAAGAAATCTATGCAGCAGTCAGGGGTTTCTGTTATCTGTATTATAACATGCTAAAGGTGAATAGTGTGATACTTGCCAGCACAGATCTTGAAGGTGAATTCTTAGTTATGGACATTAAAGTGTAGATAGAATTTCACTTTACCTTATGTCAAAGGTTCTGGGGTTTCGTTTTGGTTTTTAAAATCTATAGGAGTATAAGCAGCTAAAAAACTAGCTTCAATTACTGGAAGATATGTCAATCAGTGTATTGGAGTGTATTTATTCCCTCTGTTGGGTTGACAGTGAAGACGTAGCCTGCTAAATTTTGTTTATAATGATCACAGCTTCTAGGAAAATAAAACATTAGTGGTGGAACTGAGATTTGCAGAATTTTGGAGACTTTTAAAAGTGGTTAACACAGAATGAAAAGTATACAGCTGAGTAACCTCTCTTTCCACAGTGGCTTCTATTTGCTTCCCTTCATATGTATACATATTTATATACATGTGTGTGTATGTATATGCACACATATAAATAAGATGGGTAGAGGAAATCTTGGGATGTAGTTTACTGTGCTCAGTCCACACCACCTGATTTTTCAACTACAATAAAGCATTACAGTGGTCATGGAAATGGGGTCAGGGATGTAAAGTGTACTAACTTGTGTTTAAGAGAAAAAAGAAAGCTAAGATCCTGGTTCTTCATCTTTGTACTTGAAGGAGTTGCTTGTGTTTGCTGCTGTCTAACCCAGTACCTTGTACAATGTCTGCACCTTGTACAATGACTAGTAACTTCCTAGGACTGCCCTGAATTCCCTCCTTTCTTTCCATTTCCATTAAAATGCCTGAAACAGGGGGAAGTGTCCTTTGGGCGATCCCTGCATCAGATCATCCAAAGCAAAAGTCTGGATCTGCTGGCCTGTAATGTGATTCCTTTAGTCATGCAGCCCCAAAGTGAGAATTTAATGTTTCCTTAATGTTCTGTTCTGTATTTCTTTTGTTGCCTGTTTTCAACCAACCTATTTTCCAGGTATGAACATCTACCTCTAAGTCATTCCAAGGACTATCCCTGCCTACCCTCTCCAGATTATTTATTGCATTTTCCACACTGACTTTGTATGGTGGTGGTGTTTAGCCATATTTGTAGTCCTTGATATTTTTGTTTGTATTCTCTTTCCATTGAAGTTTAATGGAAGAACTGGTATCATGGTATTTAAGGATTTGGATAGAAAACTGTTCAGTTGGATAGTGGAAATATCTCCAAAGTATTTTTGATGTAGAAACACCTTTTATGTTGCAAGACAATGCAGCTCTATCTGGCCATTGCCTGAAAACACATGTAACAGTTCTGTTCCTCTGCAGTTTTGCCCTTGGGCTGTAAAGGTGGCACTCTGTGTCGGGAGTGAAGTACCAATAAAGAATGCAAAAGTTCAGCATTATGACACCTATGCTCTTGTGTAGGTGTTTTCCTCTGCACAGACAGAATGAGGTCACTTCAGGTAAAAGAAAACTATCTTAATTACAGGAGGAAAATGTGTGAGAGAGATTTGTAGACTGTCCTGGTTTCAGCTGGGATAGAGTTAACTGTCTTCCTAGTAGCTGGTACAGTGCGATGTTTTGAGTTCAGTATGTGAAGAATGTTGATAACACTGATGTTTTCAGTTGTTGCTCAGTAGTGTTTAGACTACAGTCAAGGATTTTTCAGCTTCTCATGCCCAGCCAGGGCACCTGACCCAAACTGGCCAACAGTGTATTCCATACCATGTGACGTCCCATCTAGTTTAGGAACTGGGAAGGGGGGGGCAGGGAATTCGCCGCTCGGGGACTGGCTGGGTGTCGGTCGGCGGGTGGTGAGCAATTGCCCTGCGCATCATTTGTACATTTCAATCCTTTTATTACTACTGTTGTCATTTTACTAGTGTTATCATTATCATTATTAGTTTCTTCTTTACTGTTCTATTAAACCGTTCTTATCTCAACCCACAAGTTTTACTTCTTTTCCCGATTCTCTCCCCCATCCCACTGGATGTGGGGGAGTGAGTGAGCGGCTGCGTGGTGCTTAGTTGCTGGCTGGGGTTAAACCACGACATAGACACAGAAAGCAAGCCAGCCTTTTGCAGCCTTCTCTAACTTAATAAATTAATAAACAGCTGTTTGGCTTTTCAGATTTTCTCAGCAGTAAGTGTTGTTAATCAATTTTTAATGCAACAATTAAAAAGATAGGAAAAACGCTATCCAGCTTTCACCAGAATAATTGATTTCTGCAAGACCTTAACTATCTTAACTGTTCTGCTTCAGTGTAAGAGTTCTGTGTAGATAATATGAATAGATCCAATGGAAGTCAGAGGAAAACACAGCTACGTTTATTTTAAAAAGTCTTCCAAAATGTTACTGGCAACCTAGTGGCTTAAAAATGAGGCCACTGTGTATTTTGGATTGCAGGCATTTATTCTGCCTGCATATTTATAAAGAATGCAAATAAAAAACCATCTGAAATGTTTGGCAACTAGGGCTGCAAATAATGCTTCCATAACTACAGTAAGAATAACCAAAATGAAGCAGTAATTATATGTGTTTAAACACCAAATCTGCTGAACTTCTCAGTTGAAAAACACAAAGTCCAAAACCATAGGAATTCCCAAACTTGGTGTGTTATGACCAAGAATTGAGGCTAGTATTGCCAGAGCATCTGAAGCAATAGAGCAGCACGGCTGTACTGAGGTATCTGGTGGTAGATGATATGCTTGGGGTGGGCAGAAAGAGGAAGATTTGTATTATATAAGCTTAGATATTTAGTGGAAGTGCCAAAATGAGGAGGCTAGTCTCTGGTTTTAGTTTACTTAGCATATCACTTGGGATGAAGTTGATCTCATAGAGGTTTTCTCTTACCCAGTCAGTAGCTTAGATCACCTGTTCTCATGTTCATAAAAACAACATTCTCATAGACAACTGCAAACTTTGCCCATCTCCTTAAGATACACCTGGAAAGGATTTAATTTTTAAGCTCCATAGGAGGACCAGGGTGCATTGCCCTATTGCTGTGTTCATTCACATACCTGTAGCATTACTTACGTAGATACACTGCCTGTGAAATACCTGCTGGTAGCAAAGAACAGTATTGAAATGCTCTGCTTCTGTTTTGCCAGGTAGCTGCGTTTTGTGATGTTGATGAAAAGAAAATAACAAAAGGATTCTACACTTATAAAGAATCTGAGGTTAGTTGTAAGTACTCTTGCATTCTTTACTGTGATCTGGAAGTGTTCTGGGAAATGTGATGAAAGAATACATCACTGATTTTAAATATTGTATGGCAACTCATTTTGCTAAGGAGGCCGTGACAGAAGACTAGATAGCTGGGGATTGATACTGGAGTGTGAACTATGGAGCCAGAACTATGCACCTCACACTCACTGAAGTCAGTTTAGAAAGACAGAAATATATACACTCTGAAAGGATTCCAATGATGGAGTAAAACATAGCCTTCACTGACAGTTTTTTCTTTTAAGTGGGGGTAGAATTTGGCTCATGATGGATAAAAGTGAAATCTCTATTAAAGTAAAGTAAGCTTCTGTGATTAATTGTAACCTATCTGTATATTATAGTTACACTGTATCTGAATAAAGCTTTAATAGGATCCTTGGGAGCCTAAAATTGTAGGCAGCAACATTTTCTTCCCTAGACAAGGAAGGCCAATATTTAGATGGCAATAAACAAACCATATAGAAGAAAAATGTTGTCTTGTTGCAGTATTAATTTAATGATAGCAATTAGCTCAAGACCTGGAGTAAAGCTTCATCCAGATTCAGTCCCTACAACAGTTGGTGAAAAGACAGTTCTTAGTTTCACTGGGCATTGGACCCGATCCTGTGAGCGCGGTCTTCCGAGAGTGCAATTTGACATTACCCCTTAGCCACTCTAAGTGCAGGGGTGGTCTGACTTCGCTCACTGGCCTCAGCCACACACTTCCACTGCTTTGTTTATAATGGGTCTTGCAATCTTGCAGCTAAAGGATGACTTGATTCAGTTAGTTGCTCTGGCAGAAAAGAAACCCTCAAAATAAGCTTTTCAGCAAGTTATCTTGTGAATCAAATTACCCTGAGGTTGCATGATCCTTTTATATCTGATGGGAGTAGGACTGAGGGAGGGGTAGAGGGAGAGGAGGGGCACCTCCTCAGATATAGCTTGTGATTAGACTAGAGTAACTGTAAAATCAAATTCTATACTGGGAAGCTAATGAGTGCTTTCAGCTGCATGAAAACAGTTGGAGTGCAGGATTTTGACCTGAAATACTGAGGACTCACTAACTACCAGTGCAGTAATACTGTCAGCAGAATTGTTACAGATCCTGTGCATTTGTCTTCCTAAGACATACCCATCCTCTCAGATCAGTTGTAAAGAAGATTGTACTGCAACCTGTTGTGAATCCTCAGAAAATTCTGCAGCTTGGATCCATGGTGAAGTCCCAGTTGGGCATAAGCCATTTAACAGCTCCCACTGAGAGGGAAAGATTCTCCTTTGTATCCGCTATTGTGCCTGCTCTAATGCTTCGCTGCTGGCACAGTAAGCTGGTGCAGCTTACTAAAGTGGCAGAAAATTAAACTGCCAAAAAAAGAAAGAACATATTTTTTATGGGGTAGGCTATTAAAGCAGCATACCTTGCAATCAGATGAAAGAGGGAATTGTTTGGGAAAGGGGTAGAAGTAGAGCTTGGAGGTAAGGAAGAAGCAGTGGAGGAGAGCAGTGAGACCTTCTTTCAAAAGCAGAAAGCTCTTAATTCGCATCTGGTGTAGTGTGTAACTTTGTTCAGAGAAACACAATTGTATTGAAAGATTAGGGTAAGAAAATAAGGGGTACTTGAAATGACTGGCAAAATAATGAGTGGAAGATGTGACCAGCTGGACTATTTAGCATGAGGCCTCAAAATAATTTTTTCCCCTCTTAGTGTTTAGTAGCTCCTAAAACTAAGCTAACAAAAGTAACACTCTGTGCCTCTCTACTAAAGTCTGCTGCTTTTTCCTGCAGGAGACACCAAAACGAAAAATTCCTATACGTCACTTCAGAGATGCAACTCCACCTTTCATTATCTGTGTGAAGCTGGTGAGTACCACCTTTAGCCTTAGCTCTATGTGCAAAAATCAGTATTTGCTCCTTATGAAAAATGAATTTCTATTCACGGTAAATAGCTTTTCCCAGAAGCTTTTACTATGCAATTGAATGGCCTTTTTTATCAAATTGACTGTGCAGAGTATTTCAGGGATTTAAAAAAGCAGTATTAAGTAAAGTAGTATTAAGAATAATCAAAGGTGCAGCTTCTGTAAAGGCGCTTGGATCTGTTTTACTTTCTTGCCCAACATTATAACATAAATGAACACATACAGTCAGCCACCTGGCCTCGTTTATTCCTATTATTTTGCTGCCCTCTGTATAGCAAAGGCTTTGTTTTTTAAATCAGACTTTAAAAGCCGTTTTCTTTGGCACTGCCAATTCCATAGCTGCTTCTGTGCCCGACTCTTGTAACTTTCTTATTTCAAATGGTTTAACTGACCTAATAACATAACTAGAAGATGATAACCAGCAGTTATTTTGCTGCTACATTTAAAATAGCAGAGCACAGTGTATGGGTTAACACAGAAGTTTTAAAGCAAAACAGAAAATACATTCTATTTGCAAATGCTAGTAAAAAAGTCTCTAACAGTAATTAAAACCTGTAGCTACATATAAACACCGACATTCTAATGCTGCACTAGATCTGTTCAAAGATTGATTAGCTGAATCTCATCTCATCTGGTACAGCCTGCTTTTAACTTAGCACTCCCGACTTTACGATCAACTCTGAGATCGTAACTATGAGTTGTAAAGCCAGACTGAAAGTACCTTAGGGCATTATCATGTACTGTTGGTTGATAAACTCTTGGATAAGCTAGTAATATTACAACTAATTTAATTTTTCATACTACATATAATGGTGGGTGGAAGTCCCTAGACAAAACATCTGTGGAACCTGTTATAAAGCACATTTAATTTGTGAAGCCCTTACAATGAGACTATTATACAACATCTTGCCTGAAAACTCTGGTCCATGGCTTCAGTTGTGATTTCAGTGTATTTTTCCACTCCTGGCCACTGAGCATTTTCTACTTGCTGATCACAGAACGCTATAAGCCATAGTATCGTTTAAGTAACATGCAGTATTTTCTTTGGAAATACAGTTTGACCTGCTTGAAACAGTTTCAGAGTTTGTAAAGTTGCTTCTAAAATCTGTGTTTGAAGCAGGTCACTTTTTAGAAGTTAAAAAAAGTCAAAAGCTATTTGTATGGAGCCAAATCTCTAGAAACTGCAGGCAAGTTACCCCTTACCCCTCTCACTTCATGACTGAATTACACAGCTACTGTGAATGTTGGTGTTATAAGAGCTGATGGCAAAAACACCCTAGTGCAGAGGTAAATAAACATCAATCCATGTGGAGTTCCAGCAGCGTTATGCACTGGGAAAACAAAATAGTGGCCAAACAGAAAAGAACAATGCTGATAATGAACTTGCATAACAACATAGTGAAAGTCCCTAATGGCGCTTACCTTTCTACAGATTTTAAAAATACCTGTTAATACTATGAACCTCACAGTTCACCTATGTTGTTATACCATATTATTATTTTAATATTATGAAGACAGATAATCAGGGTGTTGGAAAAACAAATTTATAATAAAGAACTGAAACCGGATTTTTCTGTTAGCGGTGCCTAATACCCTGTTATCACCTGAGAAACCACAGACTACGTAAGAAAGAAATAAAACCCATAAATATATCTGTAGCAAAGTGTAGGAAATATAAACCCAGTGGAGAGAGAAAAGGAACCAGAGGGTCTCAGGAAGCAAGTAGCAGTGCTCCAAGTCCCACTCCCGAACCAAGTCTGCCGGACCCTCCTTTTTCCTACCATTTGGTTTCGCAGCTGATCTTAAGGAATAGTTTTTAGTAACCTCTTTCAGCTGTTGTTGTACTTGCTGTATTTCATTCCTATTAGGAGTCTTTGTGGAGGCTGTCAAAATCCATGAAATCCCACTCTTCCTACTTGCAAGGTTGTGGGTGGATTGAAACGGGCACTGTTTTCAGCAGTAGTTTTGTCATGGAGAATAGTCTTCTACCAAAACAAAACAAGTTGATAAAAGTCTGTGGTTTAAAATAATTCAGGTAGCCTGTCTGCAGCAGCTTTCAAGCTTCTAGACCTGACCACTAAAGGAAATAGTTTCTATAATGGGTTGAGAAGAGCAAAGTATTGAACTTTTTCATTCATCTGCAATGATATTGTGCAGGCCAGGTATAATGCTGAGGGTTAATCTTTGCTGTATTTACGGGTTGAGTTTGCCTTGCTTTCTGTGCAGCCCACATCTGAAGAACAGCTAAAAACAAAACATCCCACTTGCTTTTCTTTAATCACCTTTTCTACATTTCTTCTTCCAACATGCTTTTTGAAAGTGGGAGCATAGGAAAAGTAGGATAGCGGACAAGTACGTAAAATATTAAGACTGCATCAAATGGAAAATGTTGTCTTTTTTGCAATAGCTATCGCTGCCTCTCTGATGCTATTCATCCAGATTTATCAAATCAAACTGTGCAAATAATGTTGCTGTTACAAGTTAAAGTCCCAGGCTGCTGTGGAATACTACATCTGAGACACAAAATTCCTCTGCAAAAACGGTGCTCTCCTTGCGCATACTGTAAGGAGAAAAACAAAACTCCTGTGCTGAAGAGGTTACAAATGACCTGTATTTTCAAACTATTTAGGGGAAGTAGCTTTACCCAGCCCTGTGTTTCAGGTCACGCAGCAAGCAAACATACAAAAACCCTAGTGAACGCACGGACGTTTCTTGTGTAGACAGCTGTCAATGCAACAACTACGACCTAGCTCCATGTTGCACGGAACTATTGGACGTTTAGGTAAGGCAGAAGTAGCTGCAGATTCTTTTGGCTAATTTCTTAAACAAAAGTAATTAAAAAATTCCTGAACATCCCAGACTTCCAAATTTAGCTTTATTATTTACCAACATAAGTTCATCACCATCCTTCTGAAGAAGGAAGTGTCCTGAGACCTTATTGTCTTTCATGTTGCTGTTCTTGATAGGGGATTATTTTTAGTTTTGATACAGGCAAAACCTGCATGTTTATATACAGCTCTAAGAGGGTGATTTTGAAGATTAGGTATGTTTATTAAGTAAGGAAGTGAGCGAGCTGTTTGCAAGAAACAACTCTGCTGGACATGTAGTTGGGAGCAGTGTTTGCTTATTTATTTTTTCAGGCAGTTCCTCCCTTGCTAGCATTGGCATTACTTTGTTACCATATAAAATCATACTTGGAAAAGCAGTCATCCTTGTGATCTTTGCTCAGTTTGCATTTTAAAATGTCTTCACAAATGGCTGTAGCTGAAATTCTGCTCTGTGTGTGTGTGTGTACATGTGTAAGTTTTTGCTGAAGAGAGTAAAATTCTGGCTTTAGCTTGTCAAAATTGTGTAGCAGCCTGCAGTACCACGTCACGTAAGGGTCTGCACTGGGTGTTTTCTCTCGCTTTGAGGTAAAAGCAAAATGCTTAGAAATCATGTATTGTGCCCTGTTTTGGCATGGATTCCAAGTGCTTGAAATGAAAGGGATTTTTATTTTTCTGTCTCAGTAATTACACTAGTTTGATTGTATAAAGTTTTCAGTAAATTTACTGTTAGACCAGTTATTGTAAAACTCTGCCTTGTTCTGTCACTTCAGTCTTGTGCTCTGCGAATGAAAGATTTAACTCTCCTGCTTAATTTAGCATCTGGGCTCTTTTATATATATATTTTTTTTTTAACCCTTCTTTTGAGCAGGTTGATTTTTCAGCAAGCTAAACACAACTGTTCCATACCCTATGTCCTAACTTGCGAAATCTTGGGTTTATGAAATCATTAGTGGAGGCTAAAGGTCGTAATCAAGGCCTACATTTCTGAGTGGAATTCCCTGTTGGTGTGTTAAGTTTTGCAGATGGACCAGTGACAGTCTGGGATCTTAAACTGAATTGCAAAACTAGGACCCAGTCCTTCAAAGTACTAAATACCATCAAGTATTTTCTTGATTTCAGGAAGTAAAAAAACCAACAACAACAAAAAGTACTAAACATCTTTCACAATCGGGGCCTTATTGCTCAGGTAAGAAATTGGTTACCTTAAGTGGAGCCCTTGCTTAAAAAGCCGTGGGCCCTTTCCTGCACTTCAAATTATTCATTAGCTATGCTTTTTTTAGGGTTAGTAAAGATCAGAGTTCAATTATGAATTTTATGACTGGTGGTTTTGTCTTTTGTTGAAGTTCTGGATCAGATTATGTCATCTTTTTATTTTTTGGCATTGCTAGTGAAAATAGAAGAATGTGGCAGGTAGATGAGAATTATATAGAAGAAAGGAGAGCTAATCTGTGATCTTCAGGCATAGCATGCTCGTTTGGGCAAGAAGTTTGAAATGTATGCACACAGTGTTTCCTATATAAATTCAGGCAGCAGAAACAATGGAGAGGTTTGGAGAAGACAGGTCAGCTTGTTTTGTTATTAGACCCCCTGTTGACGGAGAGGGCAGTGTTCTTGAATGGAAGGCTTCCAAGCAACACCCAAATACGATAAGCACTTTTATAAGCAGTTCAGCTGATGGGTCCACAGTGAGCTGGGAAGCTGGCTGTACAGTCCTCCATGTGGGACAGAAACCTTAGTTTCTGAAATCAGGTTCATTAAAGATCCCAGAGAAATTTTTTGAAGCCTATTATTCTAGCCAAAGTGTAGCGTTCCACCTCCTTTAATTCCACAGTTTCAGTTGGACGCTGTTTTTGTAAGTTCCTGTCCTAAACACTTGCAGTATTGTTGTACATTGTTAAAATGTCAATATTGCTGCTCTGGGCCAACCAAAAGAACACCAGTGATCTCTTTACTTACCTCCTACAGTGTTGTGAGGTTCAATTCATTTTTTTTTTTTTTTGGTGAGATTCCTGAAGATCAGTACAATTAAGGACTTCAGGAAGAACAAAGTAGGAACGCTGAAGGTGTCATGTTTTCTTAATGACATCACTGCCTTGCAAGATTGCTCATGGAGCAATCTGAACAGGTTCCTGTTCAGATAATGTAACTAGGGCTCAAAAGGAAACATCTTTAACTATGCAAAGTATTTCAGTTACTTGATGAAAGGTTTGTTCATCGGACAAGCTAATCATTGTTCAAAATCTACAAAAATCACTGTTTTGTCAAACTCATTCCCTTGGTCCAGTCTCTGAAAATGCCTGCATTAGAAAACAAAATCTGCAGAGCTTAGTATAGCCCTTGTGCTCTACACAGCAGGAGAATGCGGTGTCTAATATCTGCCCACCCCACCCCCTCATATTAATTTGAACACTAAGTTTTCAGCATACACTTAATCTTTGAATGGAAATGTTTCTGAGCCTTTATTTATTTATGTTTAGTTCCACAAATGGGACCTTCTTCTTTGGTCTAAAGAACCAACTTACCAAAACCTGTTACAACCTGAAAGGAGTTTGTCTGGTTGATCTAATTCTCTTTTTCTTCCCTCACAGGATTTGACAGGTGGAGCATTTGAAACAAACCTGAACACGCTGAACTTGAAGGAAGGGATGGATTACTACCACTTTAACTAAAAACCAAGGTAAGGCAGTGATACTGAAGCTGTGTTATCCTCTGTGTATCTGTGTGTAGGAAGACCAAAATGCGCACAGGTTTAGAATTTTTTAGTAATTTGTGCTTCATTATTCTTTGTACTGAGTAACCCCTTTCTAAGGGAGGTCCTAGTTACTCTGTGGATAATGCTATTTGCTCATTTTCTTATTGCACATCACTTGTTTACCAAACTCAGTTTGATTGTTAAATTGTATTTCTAATTTAAATAACCATCAAATACAGGCCAGAAGATTACAAGAGGACTGTTACCATAGGGAAGCCTTAAAAATGCATCAAGCAAAGCCTATAACCACTGGAAGTGTAAAGAGAGGTTTCTGTCAAACACTGCTTGGGGCCCTCACCCATTCCCTGTGACTGGCTCATTTCCTGCTGCAGGGAGCAGCAGCTGGGGCTTGCTGAGGTAAAGCTCTGCACAGGGCTAGTACTGAGATCCAGCAATGGCATCCTCTGATTCGGGGCTGTGTGAGAAGTACAGTTGTGTCTGTAATGTCATCTGGCAGCCAGATGATCACATGTACAGATGCTCACAATTTTCACTGGACCTTCTCAGGTTTTTTTGAGTAAGCACAACTCATGTTTTTCTTGCAGCAGGGACCTAAAGGTATAACTTTGCAAAACCCAAGATCTTTCAAGAATGTACTAGAAACTTCTGTAGTAATGGCAGCGTAACAACATAGGGGCTGTGGATTCAGGAGTATTTCTGCTGCAGTAATGCCTGGAAGGAGCCCCTGTGGTGTGTGCAGCCGCACGGCCAACTCTGTCTGTTGCACAGTGTGTGAATTGAATACTGTTTGTTTAATAGTTAGTCAGTGAGTAACACTGATCTACATTGAATTTCATCTGCCAGACCAGGTTGCAAGTATACTTAAGAAGTATTGAATAATATAATTTATAGTTATATTCTTGAAAATGAAAAAGAATCTTAGAGACAGACAGGTTGCAGTTTGGGAAATGAACACCTGCAGTAGAAGATTGCTGCGGTTTGTAGCAGGTACTTCACAGAGAAACTGGCTTGGTTTTAGCTTCTCTGCCTGAATTTTTCCTTCCTTTCAAATTTTCACACACAGCACCACTGTTCTACTTGAAGTGCTGGGATAGTGGGATTTAATTAGAAC
Organism: Haliaeetus leucocephalus; assembly: GCF_000737465.1. NCBI lineage: Eukaryota > Metazoa > Chordata > Aves > Accipitriformes > Accipitridae > Haliaeetus > Haliaeetus leucocephalus. Next base: position 3,149,412 of record NW_010973093.1, on the reverse strand, counting down.
CATCAAATAATACAGTGTAACTAGAATATCACGTTGCCTGTGCATTTGTCCTCCCCATCATATTATTAGTTTTACTAAAGAAAAATGTTATAGCCATTTCATTTTATAGTCAGTAAGGGTCTAAATTCTTAGCAAGGTGCTTGAGGTACTGATTCACCTCTGTTCTTCAAGGGGAAAAAAAAGCTTCAGTCCCTAGAGCTAGTTTACCACAAAAAACATTTGCTTGAATTAGTTACATAAAGAGCTACTAAGAGAAGCCTTGACTTTAGCTGAAGTGAAACCTGGATTTTTTTGTTCAACTATGACATGACAGACTTCTTATCCACAGCGATACTTCATGTTCAGGAAGATTTCATTATCACTAAGCGTTGCCATTCTTACCTCTGAAAAACAATTGTTTTAAGAGACTAATGCAGCAAGTCAGGTTTAATACTTAATGTGTGTAAAGCAAGCACAGGCTGAATGGCTCCATTCAGAGTTGTAGAAGTATAAATCATTGACATAAAAAAAAAACCTCAGGTCAATTGTGACAGAAATACGAAGAGAAACCGCCATCTTGTGGCTACAGATAATGACTTTAAAAACTGAAAACACAGTGAATCTTTGTTGCCTTCCTGTGGCATATCTGCACAATGCTTTAAGACATAATCTCTGTCTCTTATTTTGTTAAACAGCGCACTTTGAAGCTCATGCTGAGAATCCAGTTTGTCAGGATGCTGCAGCACAAACTCTTCAGTCCTAATGGCACGTGAACCGAGCTTCAGTTTACAAACCAGCAGCCAGTGCCTGCAACTTCATTACGCTGAACTCTACAAGACAGAAGAAAAGAAGAAAGAGGTCACAGGGAGTAGCATTTATCACTATCTTAACAGTATCCCAATCATGTAATTCAGTAAACTAAATGGAGAAGAAAATATAGACATACAAAGCTATAATATTTATAGTCCTTCTTAACACCTTTACCGTTTAGCAAATTTTATTTTTACAAGTTTTAAAGGAATGACAAGTGTTGGCTTCATACAAAATTGACTTCATTCCCCTTTTCAAAATGTTATGCTTGTCTTCCTTTATTGTTTCTCTCCTGTTCTCAGGATCTGTGAGCTCTTGAAGAAGAGCAGAGTGTGAGCACAAACTGGCTGCTAGTAGAGACATCTGGACAGCTGTGAGAAGTCCTTTAAGTTGACTAAGTATCACTCTCAGAGTGAACTCCAACAGTTCTCAGGGCAGGTGCAGGCTTAGCTCTTTTGCTAAAAGTTATACTAACTATTTGCTTATGTTAAGAGGAAGAAAATGTGAGGTTCCAAATTCGGCCACATAACTTCCAAATTGCACATGATACTATTTGTAACAGTTCCATCTGAAAGAATACCTGTATGTATATTTGGCTATTTCTTATTCTTTTGTTTATATTGGGACAGTTTTCTCCTAACTTGTCAGGCTTCTCTCAGCCTCCAATAATTAAGGAGTTGAAATAAGATTTTTTTTTTTGAGATCAGTGAATTCATCTTGTAACATCTTCATTCTGAACATAACATTTCTATTGGTTGACTAAAAAACCTTGAAACAGCAATGCTCGGGTCAGCTTTTGCTCTAAAAACAATGCCTTGTATGGGCGAGAGGTTCAGATTCTTGTTTTCCAAAATTACAAAAATGTTAGTTGCAGATGTCTTAAAATTTTACTAAAAGCAGAAAACTGTAGACATGACTTGGTAAGAACAGGAAGATGAGCAGAGAAGACTGCTGTGGGGCACAGCAGGGTGTCTTTGAAGGTTATTCATAGATGTCTTAAGTATTAGTCTTCTGACCAATTTTTAAAATATACTTTTTAAAAAAATATATATATTTTTTTATATGAATGGTAACTCAAAACATAGGCTGTACTTACATTAGGAAGCATCTTCAGTGTAAAGGATTACTAGAATATTACACAGGAGGAAACATAATGCAATATCCCAAAGAGCAAGTTCAACAAGCACTTTAAAAACGCCATTAGCTAAGATCACCTTTAGGTGCTGTGCAGGAGAGAAGATTTGGTGTCTTTCAGCCACAAATGCGGCAGCTGTGAAAAAGGCTAATGCAATTCTGGAGTGGAACTGTGCAGGACAAGAAAATAATGCTTTGCATAATTCTAGTCATGAAAATAAACTTAATGGTGTTCCAATAATGAAGGGAATGAAGGTTCACCCTATTAGGAAAAACTTAGGAAAGAAGACTGCACAGGTGATGTTTCTGAATTCTAAAATAATTACAGAGGACACAACTTTCTAGAACTATGAAAGCAGAACAATAAACATTACCAAGGACAAGAATAAATTGATATACCCCTATTTTTAAGCTTAATCAGTTTATGGAATAGATTACATGCTGTGGATGCCTGTGATACTAGGGAAGTAGCCTTGGGTCATCAAGCGTTGCTACCTTGTCTTGTATTACTCAAAGTAAAACTGATTTTTCTTTCTAAATTGTCATGTTAACACATGTTCTCTGAAACAGTCATAATTGAGCCTCCCCATCTTTGGACAGAGGGAAAAGGAACCTCTCAGAAACCCTGACCAGAGCAGAAAATTCTGTACTTCTGAAATACTGAGCAGATGGGCAATTCCAAACTATCTGCATTAAAATGAAACAGGACCTACATATGGATATATTGTCTGTCTTCTTATGAATGTATTAACTTTGTGATTATATCCTTGCTCTTAGGCAGTGTTACAATTCTGTGGCTTGCACAACCACGTTACAGTTTCGTTGTTGAAATTGACTGGGAAGTTATCCTTTTTCTTTTCCCAGAAAAGGCAGATGAACAGTTTTTGAAACATCTGTACTGTATTATTTCATTCTTGCGTTTTGTCTGAGTAAGATGTCACACTACAAGTCTGGAATGTTTTCAAGGAATGAGACTGGAAGGGCTTAAGGCAACAGTCTTCAGCAATTCCATATATTCTGTAGTAAGCTGTGAGGACATCCCTCCTGGTACGCATTGATATACTCATGAACCAGTGAAGAAATCCAGAAGTACACCATAGATTTGGTGGAACAATTGATCATTACTTTGTTTCTTTGAAAAAATCCTCAGGAGCACATTTCCATACTTTACCTTGGATACCAGCTGCGGTTTGGGCACTTTCATGAGGTCACAGAGACAGTTGCGTTTCTCTCTTACTACTGGCAATTCAGCTTCCCTGCATGAGGAAGTATTTTCCAGTTAATTCAAAAATTAAACCCTGAAGTTGGCTACATACATACAACTTCTTAAGCTATCAGTTTTGTTTGTACATTTCAAATTGTAGAAAACATTTTAAGAATAATGTAACATTTTTGTACTATTGTAAGCCAGATGGATAAACCATAAATACACAGCAGGTCTTCCAGAAGTGACAGTTACTAGTAAAGTGTTTGAGACTATTCTTTTAGATTTTTGTGTTCCAAAAAAATAGCACTTATTCATACAACCCTTTTGACTAGACGCTCACTGATTTATTATCTAAATTTACAGCTCCTTTTTGCTTTAGAAAATTTCACATCAAGAATTTAAATATATGTCACTAGATTTGGAGAATATTCTACTATCTAAAGAAGGTTTCTCCTGAAATTGAAAATCCAGACCTAAAATTTGTGAGTCTTTTCAAAAGTTTCTGAAATAGCATGATGTCCATGACATACATAGATAATTTCCTCAAGAACTGTCAGTTACAAAAAGCCCCCAAATGCCAAAAATCCATACAGACAACATTCTTTTCCTTGTTGTAAAAAAATCTGCCAGTCTAACTGGAATGCTGTGAGACTGCTAGTATTACTCACCAATTCAGTGGATTTCTTTTGTTTTTCTAAAGTAACAACTGTAAATGAGCTACTAAAAATTTAACTCTTAGCACATAGAGAGTCCAAAACTACAGAGAAGAAGCATAAAGGGCAAGTTAGAAATAACCTGAACTCTTTTTTTTTTTGACACCTTGAACAATTTGTCGTGTTTAATACTGGAAACCTTCCTCTAGCTAAACAAAATTTATTATTTATACAGTAATTTGTTTAAACTCTGAATTATACAGTTGTATGATAAACTCTCTGTAGTTCCAACAAAGAACAAATCTGCGTATGCCAGTAATTATTATCTTCCCCAAATATTCTCATTTGGCTTCCTGAAGTTAATGCTTATTGTAATTCAGAATTTACTATGATTGTTTTAGCACTGAGAGAGCTTGAGAATAACAAGCAGCTTTCTCTGACACTCAGCAATGACTTCAAATATGTTCTTTTGTAAACAGTTCAAATCTACCGTGATAAAACAATTAAGCTTTAAGTAAACTAGCTCTTCATCTTTCATCTCAGTGTAGTGGACATACTGCAACAGGGAACTTAGATCAAGCCCTGAACTAAGACAGAATAAAACAGGCAGGCAGTCACACCTTAAAAATGACAAGGTGAAAACAGAATATCTAGTTTTCTGAAGTGGTTTTTAGGAAGTATTTTGCTTTGTTTTAGTAACCCATTTATGAGTGAGTAGAGCTATACTACCACTGCTTTTTCTGTAGCCATGCGGTGTGTACTACTTACTTCTAATTTTGGTATTGTAAACATCCCTTTGTGACAGCAGTAATCTAATCCTACTCCATTGTTTCTGTTAACAAATTCTTTATGTAACTTCTGAGCAAGCCTGCTCTTAAATTCAGATTTCATAAGCAAGCACTGAATCACACTAAACACAATACTACACATCAACAGGTAGTTAAGCAAGTAATTTTAACAACAGGCAGAACTGTTGATAACCAATTCTTCAAATCTGAGACCATTAGTCTAATAACAGTGACACACTTAGTTTTCTTTTCCCAAATATGAAGTTATTTAAGCTCCAGCACAGAAATAAACTAGAAAGTAAATAAAAGTTAAATAATAAAAGCATGCAGTCTGAAGATATGTAAACTACAACTTTAAGGTGTATGTGTTCTTTGAAAATGTCTAGGTTAATTTTATTTCTATGAAACATCAGTGAAGACAAAAAGCCATATAATATAATGACTAAATAAAATACATATTTTTTCTATCTGTCTATTCTCACGTATTACCTTTGACTACTCTATGAGGCAGGGTGTTGGGCTAGTAGACCCATCACCCAGGAGAGTTGTCAAGAAAATTGTTTAATGCAGCAGCAAAAAAACCCCCACCAAGTAGTATCTTAAAATATTTCCTCAAATACCTGAGGCATGCAGTCTTTTACAAACTTTTCCAGGTGACTATAATGCACAACACTAAAATTTGCAGAAAGGGAAAAAAACAGTGCCAAAATTATGGTGAGTATTCCTTCGTCCTGTCACTTCAAAGGTGCTGACAGAATGAGTTCCTCCTGCCCCTGAAAGACACTTGGCTGCTTTGGTGACTCTTGCTTATGAAGAACAGGACCCTATCTCCCTTGCCCTTGGAAGAAGCTAACATTACAGGTAACAGTAGGTAAAAAAAAAAAAAAGAATTACGTTATATAAAACTGGTTGTTTAATTCATGCAATCATATACTTGGGAAATGTCTGAAGTGTTCCGATTCAAAATACTTGCTTGAATACGTTTGTAGTATTTTGAGTAATTACATTTCATGGGAGATTTGAGCTGTTCTGCTAATTCTGTTGTTTTCCAGCTTGCAGAGATCCTTCCTTTCCCAAAATCCTGCCAGTGCTCATAAATGCCAAGAAACTGTCTGTGCAGTTGAAGTTTGACTGTTTGCACAGCCCAGTCTCTCTCTGTTTCATGGAGAATTTCCAAGACTTCCTCCCTTTTTATGTTGTTAGAAAAATACAGATATTTTACTTTATCTAGTGGTAATTTTATACATACCACTTCCAGTGGGACAGTATACTAGATAGTTCTTTAGAACAGAAGAATTGTTTTCAGCAATGCTTTTCTGGCCTAGAAGCAATAAATAGCTGGAACTATGGTATCATTTCTTACAGCTTCCTTGCCATCAGCTTTCAAAGGCATGGACTTTTTTTTAACTTCAGTGGTACAAAAACTATTTCAGCTCTTATTACTACTATCTGGCAACAAATTGACTTACCAGTTGGTATCACCGAGTATGGTCATAACCTCATCCATAATGGCAGGATCAACTACATCACTGTAGGTTATCAACATTTCGTAAACTTGACTGGCTGTTGTTTTCCGTATCTATGAGGAAGAGGCAGAGGAAGCTTTAGTAAAGGATCCAGAGTCCTGTACGGAAGAGCCCAGTGCCATTACTGGTACTGGTTCCTCATACTGACCATTGTTTTATGGTGGACACTTTGTAATATTCAGAACTACAGTCTATTCTTGCCTCTGACAGCAATTTGCTGCAGGAAGGGACTTAATTTCTGCACCTCAAGGAAATTCATGCTACTACAGTCAGTATATTTTCACTAAACTTTTGCAGCATTTCAGATTAAGAAGGCTACAGCTCTGTCCCTCACAGGGAATGAATTCAAATGTTTGAGACTGGCCCAACTGGAACATTTCTTTTCTTGAAATTACTCACTGAGCCAAAGTCTGGCTCTAACTTTTGTTGCTGTAGGCTCACAAAACAGATTTCCCAGTCTGGAGATTCTAAGAGTCAGCAAAACTCTTTAAAAAACTGTTGGGAGATAGATGATGTGAGTAACATTAAGTTTTTTACACTCCAGTTTCCGTAAGCAGTTAATTTGCAAGTATTTTTCCCAGAGCACTGTTTAGTAGTGATAGTGGTGTGCATACAGAAAAAGCTAGCTAGGCTGGTTTCTGAAGTACAATGCATAGAAAGATATTAAATGGAACACAGCAAAATTGCAACAAAACCAAATGCTGTTTTCAAGAAAGCCTGATGATAACTGAAGGAAGACAAAGAAACTATAGGGTTGTAAAACCATCTGTAAAAACAAAACATATTTATGATGTAAAATACCAATAGAACGTGAAACAAATGCTCTCTCTTCAGTTCTTATATTGTGCCCTTCCTGCAAAGGATTCTTCACGTAGCAAGTACGCACAACATGGAAACAGTTGGACTAAAAATCTGAAGTATCAAACTTTTCCGAGCACCATATGGTTTTAACCTTATCAGTAATCAGCAAAAGTAATCAATGTTAGAATAAACAAAGTTGGTTTGCATTGGCCAGACACCAGGCTATTCAATGTGTTCTCAAACCCCTTTAAGACCTCCTGGGTTTTCACATTCTTATTATGTGCCCTTGCAATTACTTCAGACAGCCTTTGTTTCTCCTATGCCACTTTTGACTATAGATGCAGCTCGACCTGTAGCAGCAGAGGTGCTAGTCCTCACTTACTCACAGGAGCATCCACAACTGTTCCCAGGTAAAACCCTTGTATTGAACACCAATGCCACAGAGAGCTGTTGTACGTGTTTGGTTGTCACAGCTGCTCTAAGTTGGGGCTCCCAGGTCTTGTACAGTGAACATAGCCCCGCTCCCAAAAACCTAAGTCAACAAAAATTTTAAAGGACTACGATAGTATTATCCCACATATGATCTTCTCTTACACATACTGCATAACAACTCGGGTTTTGTGCCCTAATTCAGTTAGTTATATAAAAAAGGTAAACTTCTGATGAACTTTCCTGCATTGCACAAGCTTTTGTCACACCTGACTAAAAGAACAAATATATTTCTCTTGAACCAGAACTACTACAGTGTTGCTACTATCAGAAATGCTGCAAAACTAACAGTAATTTATCTGATTGGAGCTTTCAAGCACTAAATGGTGAACAGATCTTCACTGTGCTGGGTGCTGTGAAAAAGAAACAAATGAATTGCTTCTAATTTAAAACAGTAGGGACAGAAGGTGGAAAAGCAGTATATGGAATAGCCAGGTATGCTGCAAGTATCCAGTGGCCTGTTTCAGGTGGCAGCATTGCAGATAGCAGACCCTTGAGAAATAAAACCTATTCTATACATTAATATCTGTAAAAAAGGATGCTGCTTCAATACACTTGAAATTATTTTTTACTTGTAAAGCATTTGAAATAATACATTTGATAATATGCAATGTCTTCACTACTTACTACAGGAAACGGATGGCAAAGAAGGAGAAACAACTGAAATAAAACTTTCTCTCTCATGTCTCCTTGAAATTGAATCAGGCCACAAAACCTAGAAAATGTAAGAAAAAAATAGATCTTGTGTTATAACTGCAAAAGTACATTCTGTGGATCAGAGTGAAGATGTATATCAGAAAAAAGGGTGGGAGGGGAAGCTTTCCCCCAGGAAATCTCAGTTCTAAGTGCTGTGGGAAAGCAAACACTGAGCCTAAGTGTACTGAAATCCTTAAGGGTTACTGAGATGCCACACATCTATGCCAAGTACAAATATGGTTTTAAAGTTACTGACTGGCAGCACCAAAGTCTGTGTGCTAAAAACCAGAAGTGAGTTGAGCTCTTGCATAGAGAACAAAAGGACAGGGGAGGCTGTGCACAGATGATGCAGTTCAGAGTGAAAGATGAATTTGAAACATGGGCAACTTTTCATTTTAGGTTTTCTTGTGCTCTTAAAATATTATCAATAAAGAAATGAAATGCAAGTCAAGAAAATAATTGCTTGACATTCATATACCTGAATAATTTTGCCAAGTTTCTGCCAATGAACCTTCGTTCAGCTTTGCAATGCTTTGTCCTTTTTTTTTTTTTTTTTTTTTCCTTCCTCTCCTCACCCAGTGCTGTCTTTCCTGACTGGTGCTTGTGTTTTGCCTTCTCTGCTATCTGAACTGAGGGCTTTTACCCTAAAGCCAGACAAGAACTTTGCAGATGTTTTCACCTCTTTCTAGTGCACATGTTAGATCTAATCAATTATATGTATTTTGCATTGGCACCAAGCCAAACTTTCTACAAGCCAAAAGCAAACGATTCACTCCACCTTTTAAGAATATCAACATTTAAAAAGTAAATTTTATCAGATCCTTCATATGTTTTCACCCCAACCACCCAGAAGTACATGAAATTCTCACAACTTCATATTACACTTATTTGTGTGCATTTTTCATTTAAATTTCACATGAAATAGACCTAGCCGTTACAATCTGTACTTAAATTTTCTTCACTTTTTATGAGCAGAGAAAAGATTACTTTATTTCATCAACTCACACTCCTATACTGGAGCGAAGCTTCCGGATGTCTTTGGATCTTTTGATCTCTTCTTTACAGAGTGTAAATAACTTCACTGCAAAGGGCTGGCTGAAAATGGGAAAGAAAAGAAGATGAGCAATACATTTCAGTAGAATTTCAAACACGTGTAATGATTGTAAAGATGCTAAATTAACATTCAACGGAGAAGAAGGACAACACAGAGCAGTACAAGTTTCTTCCACAACAGCACACCCTGCTTTAGGTGGACCTTTGGTAAAGACGCAGGCACATTTGGCCACGATGTTACTGGGCTTTTTTTTTTTGCCTTTTTTTTTTTTTTTTTTGTAACAGGGAAGAGAAGAAATTAGTATTAATTATTTACATTGCTACTACCTGTATGCTGAGGAGCGAACTACATTTATCCAAACTGATTCAGTATATGCATGATAATCAGCTAGTCATGGCTTGTGTTTACAACAAAGCATGGTATGATCAGAAATACTGTGTCAGGAATTAAAATATTCTATAGCCAAATAAAAATGATTTATTCTATGTATCATTGTGGTGCCTTGGTTGTGCCCCAAGGTCTTCAACCAAACTTTACATAAAAGGGGATGAATGTTGTTCTTAAGTACTCTACCATTTCAGAGCCCAAATTCCTTCAGTGATTCCAGACAACGTAATTAAACACAGGGCTTACAGTTCTGTTAAGTGTACGAGTCATGAAGCCATCTTTAAATATATTTAGCAAATTCTTTTCTTTTTCCACAGTCTGGGAAACGTGATTCTCACTGCTCTTTCCCAGACACTCGTACAAACACAAGTATCGTTAATATATTCCAAGGATCTATTAAAGAGAAGTAAAGAGGGAATATTGCTTTTATTTCAGTACAAATTATTTAATCTTTTACTTGCTACACTCAAAGCTGAAGTGCCATACATGCAAAAGAAACTATTTCATATTCGTCTAGTAAGCACAATTACTTCTAAACTGCATATTTTGGAAACCTCATTGTATTGTGTACGTAAAGTAGAAAGCAAAAATACTAACATTTATATTCTGCTACCATGATTCAAAGCTGTGGATAAAAACTACTCAAAAAAGCTGTGCAGTGTAATCTGCTGAAAAACAGAACATTTAAAACAAGATGTTTATAGGAATGACAAGATGTTTTGTTAAGTTAATGCACCTTGTTATATATAGTTTTCCAAACAAGAGTTAGTGGTTTTTAATTACTTATAAAAAATTCTTAACAAAATACTGGCAAATACTGACTTGGTTAAAAAAACTGAACAACAAACCATGGAACCATTAAGCTAAAGAATGCTGTCTATGGCTGTCTCAATATCGTCCAGAAAACCACACGAAAAGAGTAAATCAAATTGCCAGGTTTTCAATGTTGATACTGAGGCTGCATAAGGAATTTTGAGAGCTGATAGTGGCTTTCAGGACCAAAGAGTCTGGGGAAGGCTGACTTAAAATACCTCCATCAGATGCTGAAAGAGCAAGTTCCTTGCCATCCATTGCCGGCAGTCACATCACCACTGTTTCCACATGTTGAGGAGTATGATAAGCACAGAAAGCATGCACATAGGAGACACATGATGACAATGACAGACATCTGCATGAATGAGTCTGTGCATGTGTGTCTACGGACACTGATTTGTCTGGGTAGATGAGGGAAGAGCATATCTGCTCTCTTAAAATTAAGAGGTGTGTTTTTTCTTACCTTGGTGAAATTTCTCCTCTTCTCACCCCAAATTACACAAAGACATTGTGTAGACAACTAATTACAATACCTGCAAGGCATGCCTGGCTTTCAGCACAGAACAACAGCAATATAGTGAATTAGGTGAGATTTAAATTGGTTGAACAACAGGGACATCTCTGAGAAGTATAGCAACAAAGAGACCAATTGGAACAAGAGCATCTGGAATAAATTTAATACACATAACCTTATGTGAAGCATTTTGTGTTTAAAACAGATGCACTTTCCTTTCTGTCATTTGCCAATTTCACATTTGTAATAACTAAACCTAACCTATGTGTGATCTCAGATGACTCAAATAGCTTGGCCTCTTTAAAGGAAATTGAGAAAATTCCTTCTCCTGTGTGGGCACAGTGCCAGCAGAAACAGAGTTGACATCTGGGGAAAAGGGATCAGTCTAAAGTCTTCCCATTATGTAAATTGGGCGCACGTGGTGCTGCAAAAAGGTGCGGGCTTTTTGCTCCTAAAGGTGAACTGAGTTTCAACAGTTCAGCTGACATCACCTGGGGTGGCCATGACAGATATTACTATGCTCTTTACTATATGGTTTATTATGCAATAGCAGTATAATTGCTTAAAAAAAAATCCATGGGAGCATGTAATACATAGAAGTCATTAGTCAGAGACCAGTGGGGACACATACCATCTTAAACCACTGTAAAACCACCAGGAAAATGTTATACAAGGCATTAACACTTCTGCTGAATATGTAAAATATATACACATAAGAAAGGGAAAAGCCACTTCTACTTTTTACTCCAGAAAGCATTAGATCCTGAATTGTCATTCAAAGGCTATTCTGTTCACATGGTACTGAGTATTAGACTAATCTTAGCGTACTTTCTAAGGAACTAGCAATCTATCTGGGCTCTTGGCAGACTGCATGTTGCCCTTTGCCTCCAGCAGTCTCTCTAATCAATTAACACTCCCTACATTATTATGAATATGGCTCCACAAATTCACAATGTACACTAAGATGAAATCAGGAGGTTTCGGGTTGTGCTACCACAGAGGAGAAATTACATTTCAGCTGAAGACTACCACCCTGTTTGGGGTGGGAGGGCACACAGGGCAGGGAGGAAATAGCAGTTTCCCAAACACTTCAGGCCATCATACACCTGCACTGCTGCCAGAAGAAATGGTTTCCCCCCCACTCCCCTCCTTATTTTGGCACAATTTGTGAGTGGAACAGATCGAGGAACTACCTCAAGCTGAATTTTACTGGAAGAAGGGTATTTTTAACCTGGAACAGTTCTCTAATGCCATTCATCATGTAGCAATACAAACCATTCCTGCCAGTTCAAGGTGGGGGGAAACTCTCATGCCGGACATGCAGGTTTATGCCAGCTTAAGACTAGTAGGAAGTAACAGCCTGAAAAATGGCAGGCAGAGCTTTTCTTCTCATACTACAGATTCAAACTAAGCCAAGCACAACAAAGAAAAGCTGCTTTTGATAGCCTTTTGATTACCCTGGTGATACTAAAGTTGATTCATTTCAAACCCCACTGGACAGGTATTTACCCTACACTTCGCTTCCCCGCTGGCAGGTTCAGCAGGGTCCTGGCAGAGAAATGACCCACGCATGACAAATAAATCTCACTTTAAACATGAGCATTCACAATACAATAATGGAAGAGAAACATGCAGTGGCTCACTTGCCCTCCTGCACAGAGATCCTAAGACCAGCCATACAGAGAGCTTCACAAATGCTGAAATTAATCTACCAAACTACGCCAGAAATGTCAAGCTGCGTGTTCTAAACTTTATGAGCTATAGGCTGTGAAGAGGCAGGAAAATGCACGACAGATTACGTCTCTGCAGGGCAGGAGTGACACCATGTGGCAATTTGCTTTAACTGGAGCACTGAGCTCCTAACGAGCGTCAAACTAATTCAGCCAACAGCTATTAATCCTGTTTAAATTAAGCAGTGTAGGATATTACCTGCTCTGGACTGCTAACATTTTATTAGGGAAAAAAAAAGGTCCAGGATAGTGTACAATATCCATCTGAAACTTCAAGATCCATTTGCAAGTACTTTTTTATAATGTGACAGTTGACTATTAAGTGGCTGATGTAGGCATAATCCTGATGCCAGACATCCTACAACCGAAATCCCCTTGCTAAAACTCCACCCAGCCCAATGTGGTAAAAAATAAGGGAAGGAGACAAAATGGGAGCCAAACACCCCAAGGAATGCTAATGTTTCATTGCCAGCTTCTCCGAAAAGTTCTTCATTTGCTACATGACAAGCAAGAAGTTCACAGTAGAACAGAAGCAACAGGGAAGCTGCTCACCAGCAGTAAGACTGTCTGTTTTCTAAAAACAACTGTGCACCCCATCCCTCTTATTCCAGGCACACTGTACAGAAAAGTATCTGAAACTGCATACACACATGGCCTTTTCATGCCACCAAGCATGTCTCAATTTTCAGGCTCATTCTGCATTGTATTTCTACATTTTTGTGGCATACTACTTTGACAAGGGAGTAAATGGTCTCACTCAAGAAACCAGGCCCAAAGTCACGCTTTTCTTCTATGCAAAAAGGAGTAGGTCGCATCCAACAGTGCAGGCGGGCAGGCCCTGGGGGCCAGGATCAGTGTATATCCATCCCTAACTACACCCAAATGAAGTAAGCCAAAATAAGAAAATGCAAACATTGCACTAAATGTAATTTCCCATCTACCACGATCAGCTGATCTGCACACAGGCTCTTAGAGCACAACAGAACCCAGTACGTCAGGCTCACTTGGCTCTCCGTGAAGTACACACAGGAACTCATTCATGATTGCCTCTCAACCATAAGGTACCTGTATTACCAAAAAAATGTCACATGCAGGAACTAAACTGTCTGTCTCTTTCTAGCTGTCTGCAAACTTTCTAGAGCTCTAGCCTTCCAGAGCTTTTGTATGATGAGTTCTTGTGCTTCATGCCAGTATTTCATTCCCTTGCCATGAGAATGATCCACTAGGCTGTATAATTATTAATTCTCTTTTTTGGTTTCATCATCAAACTGGAAGCAAATACATTTGGATCAGCTTCAAAATCCTTCCCCCCCTTCCCCCATAATCCCCCTGGACTTTATTTCAGGCCCTTTTAACAAAGCATTACAATGGCACCACAGGATTGAGTTTGAGTCTCACTTACACAACAAATGCAGTGATGCTACCACATGCTTTCTGTTTAGTGACCCGTGATGTGGGAGACAGACTTTACCTGGGATTTCCACCCATAATCTATCATCTTCCCCAGCAGGGAAGACTGGAACCTATGTGGAAGTCCCAGATCACTGGCATGATCACCAAACCAAACAAGTAATATTCATTCCATCTGTGAGTATCTGACTCATTGTAAATTCCCATTCAAAGAGGGACTGCCAAATTTGATTTAAGACAGATTATCTAAATACACACTTCAAAACAAGAGTAGACTCAGTTAAAACTTTGAGAGTGATAAAAGCTTTTCAAATTTATCTGCTGTGAGCAATTCTTGAATCAACAGATTCCAAATCCAGTGTACGTGCTTGTAGGATTCACATTGTACAATTCTGCAAATATCTGTAGATGTGCCAAGATGCTGCCTAAGAGAGTTTTTGGAATATGTTTTATTATTACTGAAGTTAAAATCATTCTCTTCTGAAACATCTGCAGAAAACTATGATTTCACATTGGAATATTTTATTCCATGTTTATCCATTCCTGAACTAAATACTTTCCAGAAGACTGAACTCAATGTGGAAAAGCTGGGACATGCCTTTTTTATTATTCTTATTAGAATCTTAATTAACTTCTTTTGGAGATATTCACATTAACAAAAGCAGTCAGATTTTAGAAGAGATATCTTGTAGGCACACTGTTTTGCAGCATCACGACAGGACACTGCCATTGCTAAAGGCTCACAATACAGCAAAGAATGTACTCCAAAAACCATGCATTGAGTAAGCTAATAAAGAAAGAAGCTAAATGGATCTGATACTGGCCCAAGCCTGCCAGCTGAAACATGCAAATTGAATTTGGTTAATGTACTGGTTGTTAAACAATGAACCAATAACCAACTTCTACACTGATATGAGAGTCAAAGATTTTATCAAGACCCTTTCAAGGCTGTCTGGTCCAGAATTTGTCACAGCTGTCCCACTTCAAGAAAATTAAAACATTATATCCATGTACACTCATAGTTAAGAGTCCTATGCACCCACATCTAAAGCAACATTCAGCAGCAGTCAGTGTAAGATTTAAGAGGCCTGTTGCATGGTGGAAAATAAACAAAAAAGACTTTCAGCAACTTACTTCTCTTGCATGGTAAATATATCAAAACAGCCGTTTGCCAGCATTTGATCCAGCATTGTCAGGAGGGGTACAGACACCCTGGTGAAAGAAAATAATTTAACAATGTAAATACACTTCTTGGCATACATATATACACTATTTTTAATTAGAAGCAAAGAAAGAAAAGTTCCTATCTACCTACACATATTTAAATTAGAACTCTAATTTACACAGAGGAGGGTTGCTCGGTAACTTCTGTGTGTTGGCTACATCATCCTCATTGGCTGAGAGGGGGACATTCTGTTGCAGCCAAAAGGAAAAAACCTAATTAACAACATGCCTGGTTTAAACTTGCAGGGTCCTGAAAACACAATTAACAGTAGTAGAAAATACTAATTTATTTTCTAGTATATAAACAATGTATTGCACAAATATATCGGAAGTTACACCACCTTCTCACTACAGGTAATTACCAAATGAACCAACACACAACGTGTCAGCTGGAATAACTATGGTCATGTTTTCTATTTGAACAGTTGAGAGAAGAAATAAAATAAAAACAAAATAAAACTGAAAATTCTATTAATAGTTGTGGGGTTTTTTTCCCCCTAGGGAGTATTTTCTATTTTGCACATATTTGATAAGTGAGGCTTAGAGAAATTCATCTCATTATGCAGAATGAGTCATCTTTAAAGAAAAATCTTCACAAGAAAATTATACTTCACGTATTTATGAAAACAAAATGCAGACTGGATTACACTGAAAAGTGTGCAGCAATATATAAGCCCCAATACTGCATTATATAAAAACTGGTGCTTATCACATTATGTGCAATATTAAACTATAGTAAATGCAAAATATTCTACCATCATTCCTTTGTTACATGTTTTACCAAAGGCACTGCTGTACCAAACAGATGTATTAAAGCAAATTTACATGGCTCAGGCACACTTCATCTAGGCGTATTAAAAAAGATGGGTGATACATTTGACTTCAAATAGTCCTGCTGTTAAAGATAAAAAAGCAAAAGAAAAACATTACCGGTCATTCCGCAGGTTGTCCTCAAAGACCTTTAGCAACGTCTCACAAAAACTCTCCATAGCACTGGAATCATTCTGGATTTTCTTCATGTAGTCAAAAAGGCTCTGGGCAGAGTATCTGAGCTACAACAGAAGGAACCTCAAATGAAGGCACAGGGAATAAACCCCGCTGCAACACACAAAAACACTGACTACACAGAATTACGCTTATCCCTCACTACCTGAGGTGTACACCTGCACTGTGAACACACTCTTCCAACAGCAGCTGAGTGTATAAATTCAGTAACAGTATTTGACAGAAAGATGGCTATTTTACTTTCATTAATCATTTTTCAAGGAAGGGGTTTTTTTCCTTCTTAAGTTTTGCCATTGTAGGAAAAAAGACCACATTAAAGGTTCACTGTTGTCTTTCTCTCAAAATAAAATATCCCTAAACCGCTACAATTATCCTGCTTTACTTCAAATAATAATATTGTTATGGCTCTGAAAGTTAAAGAGTACACAAGAAGTTCAAGAGGTAATATTTATTAAACAAGCTGATGTAATTGAAAAATACAGGCAAGCTCTTGGGCACATGGTGCAAGCCACACAAACCAGCAGTAAACTTGGGTTAAAAATTAAAAACAACTCAGAAATAATGACTCTTGGTTTAACTTTATTATGTTAATCAGCTAGTTTAGAAAGATGGCAGAAGGTTTTAGCGCTTATGTTCAAGGCTCAGCTGGAAGCAGTTCATTTGGGTCACGCCAGCTGTTCAATATCACAGACTACAGCCTTCGCACAACAGCCTCCTGCTGTCATGGTCCCCAATCTCCAGGAGACACAGTGCTTCTGAGCACAAGCCAGGACGGCTTCTCCTCTCCCGGACCTGCTCAGGCTTCAGCCTGGAAACCTGGACCTGCAGTGCAGGAGGGGAGAAGGCAGAGCAGCGCCTCTGTGGGATCCCCCTTTCCTGCAGGATCCATGCCCCCAGGCAGCTAACGGCACACCCTGGAGCAGCAGGACGAGGGCTGCAACAGGATATATGAACATCACTACTAATCCTAAGATTTTCCATTTCTGGGAGAGGTAGAAATTTTGGTTTCCGGGCTCACCTTTTAAAATATTAATTGACTTCACTTCAGGGTGAGAATAAAAATTTGGGGTTTTCTGTTATAGAAACTGCCTCAAAGGAAAATATCTCATCAAAGATAAACATCATCAGATTTCAGAATTTTCCTGACTCTGATGTGAAGGATTATCAGTCCTTCAGGGGCTTGGTCAAGTCGCTTAGGGAAGGGGGGTGGTGGTTAGGGGGTGTCCCCCATAAGAAACTGGCTTACAATGAAGGGGGCTCTGGGAAGGGTAGGTGGGGCAGATCAGTTTTGAAGTACGAACTTTTTTCAGTTTTGGTTGCAAGTGTTAAATAATTTTTTGTTGAGTGAAGAGGGAGCTGTAAGCAGTTTGTAAGCCTATTCAGTCAGTGGAGATTTTCTTTCTGAAGCTCATACATAGCATTTTGAGAGTTCATTCAGAAGTACAATCAATTCCCTTGGAAGACTGACTCTTTTATCAAGAAAAAAAATAATTAGATCAGTATAAGAAGTGTCACAAGTGTCTTCCTGAAAGCAAAAGAGAGGAATCTCTATTTAAACATTTTATCTAATTTTTTATCAGGAATGTTTATGGGTGCATCAGCACAGAAGTACAAGAAACATTTTAGCCTTGAATCAAAACTCTGAACTAGTTTTCAAAAGCTTTAGCCCACTTGTAAACGACACAGTACAGCAATCCATACTATCTCAAAGTGGCAGTCTGCTATTTTAACAGTTTGTTCTAGCGAAACATCCTGGGCAACACAGAAGCAGAAATATTTCTTTAAAAAGGTCAAGCCATTTAAAGAAATTATTCAGTTATTCTGCATTTCAAAATGATAGTCAAATCTCAGTAAAAATTGTTTAAACATTTGTAAAAGCTAGCTATAGTAAACTGAAATACTGAATTGAACTGAGTGTGCTTCTTTTGTGTGCCAAAAGTAACATTGATATGTTTCCCTGTGTGCCGAGTATAAACTGTATCCTTGCACTGAAAGGTCTTTACAGGATATACAATTGTAGTGAAGAGAAATTTCCTGAAAATTTAAAACCTGCTTAATTATTATATACTACCCTTTAAAACAATCTGTCCATTTAAGACCATTACAAATAAAGAAGAAATATATTGTCTTAATATCTCAACCTAGCAGAGATCAATTATAAGCAGAAGAAAGGTTACATCCGAGTCAAATCTCACGAAAAGATCTTAAAACGTGTATGGTTAACCATGTAATTTTCTCTCCTATTTCTTTTGTCTTTTAAACTACCTTGCAGATCTCTCACCATTTTTTGAAGAAAGCTTAATTACTCAATGCTTTTCCTGCAGATTCAAGCGATTGGAAAGGCAAGAATGGGCACGAAACAAAAGGGCAAGCATAGCTACATGTAGGATGTTCCAAAGCTGTGCAAAACCAAGACAGAGTAGCAGGATAATCAGAAAAACTGTATGATGAGGACAGCATTTCTTCATTAGCAAGTAATTAAACAATACAAAAGTACAGGTGTGGATAAACCAGCACATAACCGCTTGGAAGATTTAAAAATGGAACATTTTCCAAATAGTCAGCATAGGCCTTACAAACTTTACCGGAAGAAACTCCAATATAACAAAATAACGTTACATGAACGGGTTAAATCCATATTTTCTCCTTAGGTGAGTGCTCCTTTTTCCCCAGATAACCTATGAGGACAATATCTGAGCTATAACCTTAACTGTTCATGAGTATTTGCAGAGAAGAGCATTTCCAAATTTCTTCTTCATTTATGCAGAACACAGAATTCGCACTGTATCAAATGTGTGACATTTACCTTTCCCTGGGGTTTCACAAGGACTGGGAAAGGAAATTAGGAGGTTAATGGGTTGGAACAGGGACAACTTTGGATAAGAATTTCGGAGGAGGCCTGAGAATGACCTTGTTCTTATTAAACATGGTAAAAACAGGGTTTGCCAAGGC
This sequence comes from Haliaeetus leucocephalus, assembly GCF_000737465.1. Lineage (NCBI taxonomy): Eukaryota > Metazoa > Chordata > Aves > Accipitriformes > Accipitridae > Haliaeetus > Haliaeetus leucocephalus. Next base: position 3,130,240 of record NW_010973093.1, on the reverse strand, counting down.
TTGACTCTCCCATCATTTAAGCCAACAGTAGATACTTCAATGATAGGCCACGGTAAGGCAAACAGAGTATTCAAAGGGACCATTCATCTGATGATAAAATTTAAGTCCTAAAGATTTTACCTCCTGAACCAGGGGGAAAAGTATGAGGAAGTGTAGCCACAAGCAAGGGGAGAAGGCAATTACCGCTCTGGACAGGTGCACGATGTATAAATAAGGTGTCTACACAAACCTTCATGAAATTGTTTCCTAGTCAGCTTGTTGCAAAATTGAAGTACAATGCTTCTAAAAACAGTCTCAAGGCAACAAGTGGGATTGATATGGCCAAAAGAAAATTACCTTAGGCATCCAGTTTGTAACAGAGCATTCAAAATCTCAGCTACCCGTCAGCTATAAAGATGCCCAATCCACATAAGGGCTCCGATTCTTACTTTGCAATACTATCTTGGACAGACCTGATGAAAAAGCCAGTAGGGCATGATGAGAAAGAAAGAGCCTGTACTGAAGATGTTCAGTAGATCGACATAACCTAGTGGTTGTCAGTCTCCCATCTAACCAGTCTCCTCAGAGCCCCAGGTATCTCAACAAAATTCAGTCTTCTGCACCTAATGCATCACAAATGGAAGTCAAGTGAGTAACTACTGAGAAAGCTTGGAGAAAATCAGATGTACAGGTAATTGCTAAAGGCTCCAGTTTTCACAGAAGCATTTCGATAGAGCAAGACCTACTCACAGAGTTAGAACATTCCTGTAACAAGTGCAGAAGAAACCATGTTATGCTCAATAAATAACACTGGGTTTGGATCATTTCTAATCCTGACAAACTTACAGTGCTGAATTGGCAGTAGCCTATTTTTACCAGTAACTTTAGAGAAAATTCCATACCATTTAAATTTTAACACAAGTGAAACCATGTCTCCCTTGTTTTACTTGCAATTTTCTTTTTAATAAATCAATAAATAAAATCTTTGGAGTTCAGTAACTCTTAAGACTCAAGTCAGTGATATTTTACAAGAAGTAGGAATATCATAATTCACGCTATTTTTTCTTTAAAAAAAGAATGCCAAAAATTATTCTCAAGTGTATTTTGCTCAAGAATTGTCAACCAAGGAAACTGGATTTAGGGCTTGTTCCTTCAAACCAAATATGCATTAATTTGCATACAATTTGTCAACAGTAACTAGATGGTTTAGAACATCACCTACAAATGTCCCAACTTTTTCATTTGTAAGAACTAACACTGCTGTTCAAAGCCCAGTATTGGCTCCAAACAGTACATAACAGTCATAAACATTGCTGGCAAAAAATGAGTCCATTCTGAGGAAAGTAAAACATAAATTGTATCATGTATTTGGCACACAGGTAATGTTAACATCTGTATGCCATAGCTGGGCTTTAATTTTTGTCAGGTGCTTTAACATACATAGGCATTCATTGGATAGTTTCAGAACTGGCTACTCCAATTGTTACAGGTCTTTGGCATTTCAGGTTGGAACCCTGGTACTGGCCTGGGAAAAAACCTTTAATTTTCAAAATAGGTTGCTGCCTTTTTTTTTTTTTTTTTTTTTTTTTTTTTTTGTTTTTTTTAAAATTTCTCTAACATTTTAAAATGTAATTTTCACTCTTTATGGAGGGAGGGGAATCACAGGAAATTCTGTGCTTTAACAAAATTTTAAATGTAGTGTAGTTCAACAATAATGAAATAATACAAAAATTATATCCTGACCCCTGAAACTACAGGGTTTGTGAGCTAGAGAAAGAAAACCATTGTATGGTTCTGATCTCCATATACTGAGAGGATTTTTTATGCAACCATAAGAAATATGCATCATTGTGGGCCAGATATATAATTAGAAGATTCTTTTACACAGAGAAAGTGCCCTTTGAACCAAGGGACAGAAGCAGAATGCCAAATCCCAAAGGGAATGACATCTTCTGTTTTTCCAGATTACTTCAAAATGCTTGAGCTACAATTCTTTCAGCAACCATGCTGCCACCAAAATGTTTCTGAGATACCCCACACAGCTCATGCCAGAAAATCTCTTTAAAAAGCAAAACAAAGAACTACTCTTGCTAAATATACTGCAGAGCAATTTTAACTATGAAAAAATAGCCACTGACCACTGAATTACAATGGAGCCTTTTCTCCTACTAATTCCCTGAGATGTCTTAAAGACAAACCGACATTTGAACTCAGATTATCTTGCAGTATACCAGAATCTTCTAACTTTCTAACTTCTGTCTCCACGTGTGTATGTGCATATATATTTTTTAAGTGAGAGAGGGAAGAAAGGAAAGATCACAGGAACGCACAGAGGTTACTGCAAGAACACTTATTTGAATAATCCTTGTCCTTTATCCAAAATCTAAAAAATCTGTTTCTTTCATATGGATCTAATAGGAACAGTTCTTAAAATTTTCTATTAATGTTTTAAATCAGCTGAATATTCAGCAAGGACCACTACAGGCTTTGATAAAATAGTTTGAAACACAAGTCATTATAAGACATATCAATTCTAATTTATATATCATATTCTAAATATTAAATGTAATTCACCACACACCGTATAATCCCAAGTGTAAGTACCCTATACTTTGAGCCTCCTTTGCACTTCTATCTGGCTCGAAAGAGAAATAGGTCATCTTCCTTCTAAAGCCAAAGCCCTTGAGAGTATTTTAACCAGAACAAGCCTTTAGCATTAAAGAAAAATGCAGGGTCACAGAAAGTTAACATTTCAAAATCGCATTTTGAAAACAGTACAGAAGGTTGCCCTTAAATATACTGGCAGATGGTAACAAGGGAAGGGAGCTAGAAGTAACTGAACTGTTTACACTTTTCAAAACCAAGCACAACCAGAACTTTAAAAAAAAAAAAAGGAAAAAAGATATTAAAATGTTGAATAAGAATTTTCCTCTGACCTCGGTTAGCAGTCAGAATGTCTGTTTCTCCACAACTTTCTTCCCTTTTTATACTTATGCGAATAACTTTGGTTTTGGTGGAGCCTCCTATAATTAACTGTGTTTGACTAAAAGCTGAATTTCATGTGTATGTCTGCTATTAAAAAAATCTGTTAAGAGTTACATTGTCTATCCAATAATTATTGTCACAAACCAATAAGCATATGTTTTCAAAGTTTTAAAATAGCCATTGCTATATAATTAGTTGCAATTTTAGAAACATTAAAATTCTCAAAACTGGTTTAAATACATGACACTGCACAGACACCAATTTCTCAGCTACGTGAAACCCAAAGGCATATGAGTATCTCTTGATCACAAGCACAGAACCCATGGCACCAGGCAAAAACCATCATTTCGGCATATTCTGAACAGCTCATGGTTAAGACTGAAAAGTAGAAGCCATGGGAGACAAGCTTGAAATGATTACTGCCTTCCTTCTGTGAACCCAGCAGGAACTGTTCTCTCTCCACAAAAACAGTTTCCCAACACTTATCGCTTTTCTACCAGCTTTCTTAATTAGAGACGGCAATCTTAATTATTAGAAACACTCTTAAACACTGTTGGGGTGCTGACTCATGACCTCCTTCTTCTGTTACAGGACCACTGCAATTTAAAGATTTAACTAACAGTCCAGAATTTTCTGTTACTGGTCTGATATTTCTCTGTAGTGTCATATTGAACTGTGTCCTTACCCCCAATAGTTGTTTTCATATATGTTACATCTTGGCTACATCAAATAACAAAGAAGTTAGAAGCCAAATATCTTGAAACCAAGAATTCTGAAACTAGCAAGACAAGCTGTAATATAAGGACAGAAAGATACACTAAAGTTATTATAAAGTCTGGAAGATTTTGGGAGAATAACAGACTACCAAAACCAGTGATAAAGACACTGTTCACGCACAGAAGAATGAAACAGATGCAAAGCTCAGAGGACTCAGACAGACATTTGAATGATACTGCATTGTAATGTAACTTCTGGCATCTTTCTGGTACTTTTGTAGAAAGCATATCAAAACTAAAAAAAAAAAAAAAAGAAAATCTCAACATACTGTTAACACATATCGACAACTAATATTTAGCACCTTGCATCAGGTTACAAATGAGAACTGGCATTCACCTCATTTAAAAAGAGCAATCAGCTTACATTTAGCCACAACATTTAGCTGAAAGGCTCTTCCTCTGCTAACAGCTTAGAAGGGTGAGCAAATAAACATAAGAGTTGATTGAGCCAACAGGCTGGAATTCTCAGGTTCTATCAGGCCAGGAAACAAGAAACAAAGTGTGTTTCCTGCATGCTCAGTAAGTCAAGAAAATAATACTTTTAAGGGTTAAAATATAAAGCCCATCAGGTTTAAAAGTATGACTTGGTTTCTTTTAAAAATCTTGTATCTGAAATTCTCACAGAAATAACTATCTGCAATATCCATTGTAACAGACTAAACAATTTAGTCCACCATTTTATCAGGTAAATGCATTCTACTACCAAACAGGTAAGGTGTTCTGCTTTCTTACCGTTGTCTCTGTTAATCCACCAACAGACACTGAGAGACCCAAAAGCACATAGTATTGGTATGTTGGCAAACCCAAAAGCTGGGTGATTCGAGGGAAAGCTTCTGAAGCGGCATTCCAGTTTAGAGTCTCTTTCTCTGACCTGGGGAAAAGGGAAGAAAAAAAATAATCTTGTATGTGTGCACTGCCTTTCTTCTCCATGCATTCCTATGATAGCTCCTCATCCTCAAGCAGCACGTCAGTGAACAAAGTCTCTGAATTACCTAAAAATCAAATTAATCATTGGTCTTTAAGCGTAAGGGGAAAATACAAATCAAAACTTCAGCCACTCTCAGTAAAGTGAAGCAATCTTCAAGTCCTTGTTCTGATTCAGATAAGGGATTTGAACCACAGTTTCCTTTTCACATGCACTTTTCTCTACACCAAGAAAACAAGTTCTCTTTCTTGTGTTCCATTCTCATGTTCTCTCCCACTAACCTAGTCAACAACTGATACAAAGACAGACTTATCCCAGGAAAGGCTGACACACATACACCCCAGCACAGATCAATCAGCAGCCTAGCAGACAGAGCACTTCCTGAGTTACAGGAGGTTGAGATTCTGCTGAACAAACAGAATGCAGACACAAAGTTGGAAGTTCCTCATCATAATCAGGTTTTATAATCACCATTTAGGAATGAGTTGCTCTCACTCTTGCATTAACTAGAAATTTCGTCTTGGAAAACTACTGCAACTAGAGCTTGGTTAAAATAATGCAATTCATTAAAAATTATCATTATGATCAATCAATGTTTTCCAGTTGGGAAAAGAAAATTCAGGAAGGGGGACTGCCAATAAATTCCAGCTCTCACATTATGAAAAGAAAATGAGATTATATATTTCATAAACAGAAAGATTACCAAAACACAGCTCCCAGCAGTTCTGTTTTACCAATGGTCTCCCATCTACTACTGACATGATCTCTACCATCCACCATAAAATTAGCTGACGGGTTCAGAAATTATTGGGGTTGATCCAGAGAAAGACTTATGTAGCATGACCATGTAAGACCTATCTCCTTCGGGAACTATGGTTTTAACAGGAACTCATACTATTAAGTTCTTCTTTTGAATATTTTATATGTTTATGCATCTTCATTGGACACTTCAATGAAAGTCTGACAAACAGCACCAAATACTCCTCCATACACATATTAGGCATTTGGGCACAAAAATTAAATCTGGTTGCTTGTGTTAGGTGTAACTGTGTGCATGTATCTTTTACCGCCACTGATTTAGGATATGTTTTTCAATCTATTACCTTGGAAATATCCTCTCTAGCTCTTCTCGATGAGGTATGTGTGGAACTGGAGGATGGTCAAAATGTAAAAGAGTAAGGAACACAGATCCTGCATGCGCTCGAAATTTATCTATTTTTTCAGCTGACTGTTGAGCCAGCCAGCACATAATCTGTTTGCAGCTACAAAGAAGAAAACAATTAATCACATAATTAAATCAGTAGAATGAGTATTTAAATTGTTTCAACGACATCAACGTCCTGCTATGAAAGTATTCTGGTTTAACTCTTCATAATGAACGTACAAGTGATTTAAGACATCAACATGGTGACAGAATCTTTAAAGCTTTATCTTCCATAGATCAATCAAAAAATCATTATGACGTTAATGTTACACAGTATTTGATATTCACATACCACCTTTCATCCAAAAAGATATGAAGGTGCTTTAGAGTTTGGATGAACCGCTGCATTTCAGTTGAAAATAGAGGAAGAACCTTGAGAAATTTTCAAGTAGAAAATTGCACATGTAGCAGAGGACAACGTCTATCCCAAATCTCATATATCCCAAATTAATCACTTCTTCAACTCTGGCTAGTTTTTAACAATATCCTATTTTGCCTACATTCATAACTAAACTCACAGCTACAATATTGTATTCCACAAGGCCCTTTACACCTTCAGAAAGGACATCTAATGACAGTAAAACCAGCTAGAATTCTTTCAGTTACTGCCCAGTAACTGAAAGACCCAGTAAGACCCAGAATATTTAGAAAATACGATCCAATTGGCAGGAATGCTTTTCTAAGTTTCAGGTGAATAAAGTATCGTTTGCAACAGACCAATAGGAGGAAGCCCCTGGACAATGGGCACTGGTTGAGTAGTGTATTCCTACAGAATCCAGTATTTTCCTTCAAAGCGTCCTTCTAAGTTTGGGGGTTTTTAAATTAAAAAAGAAATCATGCATATATTCAGCTAACCGTTGGGCATGCTCTGTTCATAAACCAACACCGCTACTAGGAAAGTTTTGCTGCAGCTCAAGCTATGCTTAAAAACTGGTAAGTATTCTTTTTTTTTTCTTTTTTTTTAACTATTAGGAGAATTGTATCACAAAAAATAAAAATCAGAAGCTCAGTGTAAATTATCTTTTTCTGTATTTCCTTACTAATAGTTCTGTAAAGAAGACAGAAATGAATACAAACTCGTCTCCACATTTTATCACATTCCAAATTAATGATACAATGCTCTGGATAAGCAGGCAAGTTTGCTTTCTATTTAAGTGAACAATACAGGCAAGCTCCACAGAGGCAGCAAGTATAGACCAAATCTCACATATGCACTGCATTTCAAAGGTGGGACTGCCACCCAGTTTCTGTCAATAAGGTTAGTCTCTCTGAAAAACAGATACAATATTCTCAGCATCTGTATGGGTGTAAGCTTGATGCACTTCTATCAAAAGTTCTGTCACACTTAATAAAGGGGTAAGACTACAACATATAAGCAATGCTTTCTTGTATGGAATGGAATGTAGTTATAAGAGATAAGACACAAAAATAGTACAAGTAGCCTACATGTTGGCATTAATTAACTCTGCTTCATTCTGAACCAGCAGAAGCGTCACTTCCATTAAACTCGTCATAGCAGCTTCGCGTACCCTGTTGAAACAGAGATACATTAGAGTAGTTACATCAGTATTTATTTAAATAAATACATCAGCAGTTAAATTAGACACTGGCAAATATTCAAAATAATGAAAGCATTGACCACTGAGAGCAGCTATTATATTTTTGGGAGGAAGAGGAGGGTGTACAGCTGTACACCCAAGCCCCGTTCTATGAAGTGATGCCCACATTGCACTGAGGGTACAATAGTCATCCTAGTTTCCAGGCAAGCCCCCTGCCTCACCATCTTATTTTTTATTTCAACCAGATGTCATCAGGTTTATTCTTTATTTTAAGAAGGTTAAAATTTATAATGATTATTAATATTTAGTGTGCAGGTAGATATATTTAAACCTAAGTGCTTTGTCTGCTTCAAATCATCTTCTAAAAAGGCCAACCCACATTTTGACATTAAGATATTTAAGCACTATTAAAAGTGTCATATTCTTGTAAATTTTCAAGCTTAGTATTTCCAACGTTAAAAAGAATTGTGACTCAGAACAGCTTAAATCTCTATGCTAAATAATAATTAGTTTTATGAAAAAGATTAGCTAAAGTAATGCTAAGATGTGCTTGAAGTGCATCTTTATCTATTTGGTGAAGATTTTCTGCCTTCAAAATGTCTAAACATAATATTAATATAAAAAAAAAGTTGAAGAGTATAATTCCAATCAAAAATAGAAAAGAACATGCTTGTTTTAAACCACACGCCTTGTCAATACGTGAGTTGTTAAAAGTAGTTTCTTTCTCAAGACATAAGGAATACTATGGCAGATCCTCAACTGATCCTGCAGAAGACCAGGACCAACACATTCATCACATTATTCACTCATGGTAATCTCATCCCTTCTCAGTAATAATTTAAAAAAAAAATTAAAAAAATTGACAAGTTACACCTGCCTACTGTGAAAAGTAAAATTCCTGTTTCTAATTTCCCAAACAAGCTGAAAATAGTTGCTTGTGCAATCTAAAACTGGGTGGGACATTTGTTATAATGGTAAAAAAGGTAAATTACATCATTTTTTCCTAAGTAGCTTAATACTCTATTAAGTTTGGCAACCTTTCATCAAAGTTATGTTTTCCTAGTTTTTCATATAGTATCTGACTATTAGATATTCAAGTCTAACACCTGTAGACAGATTGGACAAGTCCCAGCAAACAATCTGTCAAAAGAAATGTAAGGTTTGCATATGGAAAGTAAAGTTGGTTAAACTTTCCCACGATTCTATTAAAGAAAGACAAAAATTACACACCAAAGACAAGGTCTCTCTAGAGAAATGGCAATTCTTCCGATATCCTTCCATCTTAGTCAATGGTTTAGAAGAAACAGAATGAGAAAACATTCATATTTGAGAGGCCACAGAAGTATTTAGCATCCAACAGTTTGCTATGAGAAAGGATTCCCCTTCCCCCTTTAATTTACATGTTTCTTGACTTGATTTTGGCTGGCATTGCCAAAGAAGCTTAAAAAGAATCTGGTGCTCAAAGCACATTTGAATTTTAATGGGTGTTGGGAATTTAATTTCCTCAGGATTTCTTTAAAAATTTCCACTTTGTAGAATTTTGTTTTGTTTTTAAATTAAGACATAGACAGAAGGATAAACAATAGGTATGGGGAACTTAAGTGAGAGCTGTCAGATGTGGAAGTTAACTTGAATACCTAATTATACTTAGCCAGGTTCTTATCTACTTCAGCATCGCACCTGATTTTGAAAGCATAAAGCTTAGTATCTCTTCCCTTTCTCTGACTCCCCACCCTATATGGTTGCTCTTACATTTTCTTGCAGCTACACCTGTCTCTCTCTTGTGTTACTACTGCATTCCCTGAGCAAGAGACCCATTCACCTTCCTCTTGTTTTTTTGACAGCTGAAGGAGGAGGAGAGGGAAAGCCAAGCTCCTTCTTCCCTTGCACAAGCTGGAAGGACCTGCTCTTGATCCTTACTAGTTTGCATCCTTGTGTCCTCTTCTAAGTTTGAGATGTCAAACATGCCTACTTTTCTCTGATTTCTTGTCCTGTGTTAGTATTTCCCCGCTGTACAACAATTTTAACAACCAGTACTGACAGCTGAGGAGCTGGGCATCATTATACAAAACAAGAAAAATACAAACACGTAAATATTAACTCAGGCTGATAAGAGTAGTCTGGATTATTTGCCTTGTGTACTTTTCCAACACATTTGTAAATATTGTAGTGAAGCACCCTAAAGGAACTAGGCTAATAATTTTAAAAAGTGCCCAATACTAACATGGCACAAAATATCTTTCTTCTACTTTGCACTGTAGAACTTACACTTTACTTTCTGTTCAAAGACAGAGTAGTTATAAATAACTATTGCAACTCACTCTGGAACTGATGAGATCTCAGTGACCTATAATGACTTGGTAGAGCACAAGCATTAATGTTTGACAGCAGTATAAACTACCCAGCAATTGCTGGCAATACAAAAAATGTAGGATGATACATATTTCACAAAAAAAAAAAGCACAATCACAACTTTTCTTCCTACAGAAGACAATAGTTGGTTATAGCATGTGTTATAGTAGTTCTGATTCTTCATGGTAATTACAAATGTACTTCACAGCACCTGCCCCTGTGCTCAAGCTATCTAATAAGCAATCCTAAAGGGAAGAATGCCAGTGTAATTAACTTATTTTCTTTTTTTAAAGCAAACCTGGGGCTACCAAGTAGAATAACAACATTAAAGCCAAGAGTGCGTAGGACAGAATTCTAAAACAGACATAACCAAAAATTTGAGCCTAAAGAAAAAGTTCCCAAACTCACACAATGCAAACTTGGCATCATGTATTATTATACCGGATTTGAACAGAGATCAGCATGCTAGGCATGGCTGCTGAAGCAGAATACAGCCAATGCTTCAGAACGGGACTGTTTTGCTTGCAGCAGGGAGGAGGGAGCAAGCAAGTGACTGAGACTGTTTTGGCCACAGAAAGAAGTATGACGAGTAAGGAGGAGTGCACATCCTCCCCTACAAGGTCCAGCTAACGTCTCGCCCATTGTAGCCTTCCCAAGTCAGCAATTACCATCACAGGTCGCAACCATCATCTGTGAGCTCTGCCAGCTTTGCTATAGCCACAACATACCTAGTTTGGAGTCCTTAATTTCAGTAGTCCTCTATCCCTCCTCACCTGTTGAGTCACAGCTGCTAATTACAATATAGTAGATGCCACTCAATTAAATTAAAAGGAAATTAGGTTTCATGTTCATACACTACTGTTGAAAACACCCTTCAAAGAAGGGGACAGTGACTGAAAAAATGTCTAAAACAGTTACTTCATACAAACACTCTGCAAGGATATTACTGAAAATAATCACCAAAGCCCTTCATGTGACTCAGCACTGTTAGACAAGAGCTTCTTCAATAAACTGGGAAAATAAGGAAAACTTTTCAACCAACAAAATTATTTAATACCAGTACTTTTCAGGCACTCCCCACTTCCTGCCTGGAATGTAATAAAAGCATAGCCAGATACTAGATCTGAACAATCAAGAGGTTGTTAATTTATAATCCTGAACATGCATCTCTGTATCCTGAGATGCTTCATATAGTTGCCAGACAGGTCAAATACATATTACCATACCGTTAAACAGGGCTGATAATTTATGTATAGAATCGTATCTAAAAGCAACATATATCTGCATATTTTCAAATTATAATTATGGATTAAGACAATAAAATTAAGAAGTCTTTGTCAAAAACAGCATTTTACTCAAAATCAAATTCCAACAAGTAACAGACAATTAAAATTAATTTATCACGTTCATTTACTTAGTTTATGGCTTCTCTATACAAGGATTAAGTGTAACTGCTCTGAGCCTTCTACATAGCAGCAAAATTGTCATATATTATAAATCTGCAGATACTGGATTTATTCCTGAATTCTGATAATTTAATACTTTTTATTAACAAGTACTATTTCAGGCTGGGCATATTTGTGCTCATAAACACATGCAGAAAAGCACCCTGACAAGACAGCCTGTATGTCTCCTTAGTTCTCATCTGATCCCTAAGATCCATATTTCACATGGTTTTCTCAGCCTGTAACTACAGGATAGTAGAAGTGAATAATATGAAACCTTCATTGCTGCTCTGTCTACCACATTCAAAGATCACAGGAAGTTCCAATCAGTAAGAGATGTTACATCTCCAATTACAGCTTCTTTAGAAATTAAACACAAACCCCAAGAAGGGCATAAGCCTTCATACTGCTTTGGTTCGTCAATTTAGAAATAGCCTTTTCAGGTCACTGTTACTGAAAGAATAAAGAACATTCAGATGAATGCTGTGTTATATACAGAATCTTATTTATATATTAAGGGAACTGTGAAGAATGTCACAAAAATATGACTGCTACAGACTTCATATTATACCTATTCTATAGACTTCACATTAGTAGATACATTTCTACAGACATGATTTAATTATGCTTGCAATCTCATAGCTGAAATAATTGAAACCCTAAACTTACAAAAGAGTCAGTAATACCACAGCACAATTGATAAAGTTTTCATCCATCTCAGAGTCACTAGCCTTGAAAATTTGTCACTAACACGTTATGCAACTGCTCCCTCTGCTGGCAAAAAATCCCCACAACACAAACGTACAATAGGAGAGTTCACCAAGTAGGAGAAAATGTGTTATTTCAAAGAAACAGAAGTAATGTTTTAAATCTCTGTACTTCTTACAACTAAATGCATTCTTAATAGTCACTAAAAGAAAATTATGTCATCCACAAAACCAGAATAAGGCTGAACTTCAGTTCAAAACACAATAGTCCCCATCTTCCTAACTTCCAAGGCAAGGGACAAATTCTTGTCAGCCTTTCCTTTCCCCCAGTGTATTTCAACCTATACTTAAATCTCCAAAAGCTTAGAACTATCTATTTCCAACAGGTTTTGAAAAGACATCAGTTTTTAATTAGTCATCGAACATGACAGCTAAGTTTAAGTCTCAGTTTGTAAGGCATCTTACCATCCTCCAACATCTCCTCGGCTGTCTGTGGTGTAGTCTGTCATACCACTAAGTAGTGTAGCATAGATCTGAGTAACGTTATCTTTGCAGACATATTCTTCCTGAGTTCCTTCTCCATTTACACCTATTGTCTGGCAAACCCTTTACAAAGAGAAAAAGGGAGGGGAAACCACAACACTAGCAAGGAGAAACATTAAGATCATAGCTTTGTTCTGTTGCTTAATAAAATTCCCCGGACATAAAATATTCTAAACACCTATAACATCTGCTACAAACAGTATGAAGAATATTTCTGAGCCTACTGTGTGGTATTTGACCTGAGGATTTCTGATCAGTGTTCGGGTTTAAAGGAACACTGGCAAGCTAAAAAAAAAATAATCAACAGATAAGCAGATTGGTTTTACATCTATACTACTTCAAAAAGGAACATGCTTGAAGTACCTGTCAGTTTTTGAACTCTCCTTAAAATGAAGTGAGCGAGAAGAGCAAAGGACTAATACAATGTGCATTGAATTTGATACTAAAAAGCTTCTTTAAATTGAAGACATGGGGGTTTTGCACTGTAAGTTTCAGAGCATATATAATATGATACTATTAACACTAACTACACTGTGGCATGTCAACACAGAAAATACTCCTTTAGAGAAAAAGTACAACTTCTTTAAACCAATTCCATCTTTTTATTAAAAAAGTGGAAAAAACCATATATTCTTCCTCCTCACTAAACTGCAGCCCATGAGAAAGGTGATCTATAAAATATACTCTAACTAGTCAGTTAATGGATTAAAAAACCCCACAACACCATCAGAGTTGTACTCCATCCTCAGATGTGTAGATAATCCTCTGAATCAAAGATATATTGAATAATGGAGATACATACAGTCCCACACTAAAAATGTACATCATAGTGTAGCTTGATTTCAAGAATTATGCTACAAGCTCACAACAGAAAGCAGAATGAACAGGAGAAAGCTTCTAGAGAAAGAATTAAAATTAGACAAAACAAAACATACTTTGCAATTGCTATCAGGGCATCTCTTCTCGCTTCTGCAAAGCTCACATCTGCAGGGGAAATTAAGGTAACTTTTTTCAAACCTTCCAAAACCTGAAAAAATATAAAAATCGAGTTATTTAAATCAATGCATTATTTATGATACATGTTAAATTTAGGTATCATATTAAAATAAGCTCAATCACATACAAGAGAACCAAGCAGGCAACAGTGTTTGGTTTCTCACCAGGACTTGTCAGCCTGCCTCACTTCTCCCTTTGGACAAATGTTCCATAGCAAAGGTATAATTCAATCTCTGGCTTTTCCATTAACACTACTAAAGCAGGACTAAACTTTAATTATCAGAATCTATGACAAGCTAAACTCATGATGATTTTCTGGAGTTACTGTATATTAGAATCCAAATCCCTTTCACAAAGACCTTTAATTATGATCATTATTATTTATTTGATTACCATCATAGGTTTCATTCAAAAACACCGTGTGTCCTCTTCTCATTACAATCATTGTATTTTCTCACCTGTTGGAGCCTGCCCTTTAGCAGAAATCTTGGAAGGGCCCCAAGTGCTCGTGAAAAGCCGCAACGAATCATTTCCTCTGTGTTTTGTAGTTCTGAAACATACTGTGTCACCAGCTCATCTATAAAAAATACAATTCCAGAGTGAAAAGCAACTACCACATCATTATCATTACATATTTGGCTAACAAAACAATATAACAGGGAAAGATCCCCCGAACAGAGCAGCTAGAAAGTTTTATAATTCATTAAACTAAAATACAGAATACCATTAATTTCCTACAGAAAAAAAGATAAAAATTTTAATATGTTCACTGTTACATGAATGAATTCTTATTTTCTAAATATGAAGTCAGATTTTTAGACAGAATAATCCTAGTCATTCAGAGAGACAAAGTTCTCAATTTTAAAAAGCTAGAATGTTTTAAAAACCCAAAGAATAAATGTAAGCACAAATTTCTATGCAAACACAGGGCAACAAGTTCTCTTATATTTACAGGTCATCATTTTCCATAATTAGACAAGTATTCTGTGTTAGGAAAGAGATGTCTCTGGATTTATGAAGGTCAGATATTCGACAGTTTTCCCCCAGAAAAGTCTTAACTGGACTCAGGGTTTAAACATACAGACAGATCATACCTAAGCAATGAGATAATTTTATATCACTTTTTATATAAAATGACAAAAATAAAGTTGGGCTTTTTGCAGGAGAAAGCTCAAAAGGAAGTGCCCATTTGGAAGTAGGGATGCTGTGCTGACATTCTGTGCACTGTTACATGATAAAACAGGGACAATCGCTCTACAAACAGTAGCACAGACAAAAGGCACAAGAATAAACTGAACTGGGCATGGAAAAAGGAATCTCAACAATGCAGTGAAGTGATACAAAGACGAAAATGAGGATGAATGAAAAAAAGAAAAAAGTCAGGAATCTATCTATGTAATTTCTACTGTAGTCTTCATCATAGACTTAACAGACAATACTTCCTTTACCAGATTTTTCAGCTACTATATTAAACTCTTCTGTAAAAGGCAGAGAAAAACAACATACTCCAGAAAAGCTTCTAAGAACCACCAAGATAGCTGCAATAAACAGAACTCTGGTACAAAAAGGAGAAAGGTGGTCTTATTAATCACTTTACTGAATATGCACTTTTTAATCCTCAAAAAAAAGAATCAAGAGATCCTAAGAAGTTTACATAATTGTGCCATTGCTTACCATCATCTAAGAGTTAAATGATTGAGCAATATTTGCTAGAGGAAGAAAGAATAGTTACCATAAGAAACTACAGATTAATCATAACTCACAACTGACTTTTTTTTTTTTTTTTTTTTTAAAGTCCCTATGCAATTAGCAGGCCTCAACTAGTTCCTCAGATCAGGAAACTAGTTCCCTGTCCAGAGGTTAGCAATACCTCCACATAAGCACATCTATTATTTAAAAATTTCCAAACCAGGGACTGTAAGATAGAGTCTTGAGGCCATAGGAAGATGCAATACTTGCTGAGACAGCAACACGATCTTAGACAGTAAGACTATGACAGTCTTCCCTTTGATTGATGTAAATTTAAGATTGACATTTTAGCCAAATGACATAAAATTAAGACATGCCAACCAGCAAACGAGCAGCTCTTTGCTTTTAACTACTTAGTAATTATGCTAGCAAGGGTAATGCAAATGTTAATACTCTTCTAAGAGACTTCAGCTTCACAAAACAACAGGTCTATGAAACATCTACAATATTAATTCAAAACAACCCATCCTGAAAGAGTATTAAAAGAGAAAGTCATCAAAACCACACCAGAACACATTAAGACAGAAAAAATAAAACAAAGAAAAGGTGAAAACAGAGTCAAAAGGAGTGATTCAATAAAATTGCAGTCTTATAGGGACAGATTTCGAATGCTGAATCACTAACATATCTTTGATCTGTTTTGATTTTAATCTGTCAAGCCATAGTGAAACACTGGTTAAATTTTACCAAAAGCTTTCCCCCCTCCTCCCCCCCCGCCCCCAATCCCCTTAATCACATTTAGACCTGCTTTAACTGACTTATCTAAGGCACCTGCATTGTCATTGAATGTCTTCTGCACTGTAGCTTCCACACATACATGCATACGTCAGACATTATGGGGAGGATTTTTAGTAGTGGATTTCAATTCCACAACATACAGAATTTAATGGTCATGAAATACATAGTTTTTACTGGCACAGAAATGAAAATACACAATTTTTTTTTGTTTTAAAAGATGCTTGCATGTATAATGGCACTTGTGTTACCATATGTGGAAAAGGTTTTAGAGCATTACAAGGCCAAATAAAAACATAATCAAGACAGAGCTGACTAGAGATCTTTTAGAACAGAAAAATTTCCAACTCACAATTCTATTTTCTAAATCATTCTAGAAAGTCTGATGAAAAATTTTGCCTGTATCTACAAATCTCACTCTAATTATGTCCCTAGACCATCACAGCTACATTGCCATGATTCCTTCAAGCACATGCCAGATGAAAAGTTAACCTAGAATCCAGGAAAAAAACAATTAAGCTTCACAGGCATCTAAAAGAGTCCAGCATCAGAACAGCTGCAGCCATCTATTGCGTGTTCTTCCAGTAGATTCCCTCTCCTTCTTGATTTTGACATCCACCCAAGTTTTTCAGTCCACTTCTACATAAGCTTGAAACGTTATCCTTACATAAAATGTGACCTATTAACCTTTCAACTCATTTTTAGCTTGCTTGCTTTGATTCAGCATTGCCTCCTCCTGCTCAAAGTGTTCAGTTTTTACAAAACATTACTCTTTCCTGAGGTTGGGTTTTTTTAATCTGACTTAGTACCATATCACATGTGCTGCCCACAAAAAATCAGGCATGCAGTGCCAACCTGCATGAAGGAAAGGACTTTTTTTTTTTATTTTTTTTTTTTTTACAAAAATATAGAGATTAGCAATATAGAAAAGATTTAAAAATCAAGATAGGCTGCTTTTACATATCAGCCATAACTTCTTTGGGGCATGGACTGCATGTTACTATATATGTGATAGGTGTCAGGTTCATTCTAGGAACTACCGTAGTAGAAGTAAATATTCTGTTACCTGATTTAGGAATGACTTAGTAATGGCAAAAAATAGGAAAACAAATCATTATTTTGTTAAGTTCGCTGTCATACTTAGGAAAACAAGAACAAAAATGTTGTTATTCTTAAAATATCTATTTATACAATCCAGCAATCTGTCTCTGATGGACATGATACAATTTCATACTTGAAACAAAGAAAGGTCCAGAAAAACCAGTATAAAAAAAGATGTTGATTCATATGCTCCTAACAAAGTTTAAGCCTACTCCTGTACTACTGATCCAAATCCAAACAGATTTGGTTTCATACGCACATTTACAAGAACTCTGGGTGTCCTTGCTGTCTTCTCTTCTTATCACTAACCAATTCTTCAAGTCTGCCACAAACTCTCGCACACAGTTTATCAAAATATGATGTGAAAAAGTCTCATTTCATTAAAATTTAGGATTTCCCACTAACACATATTCTTTGCTTCTTTGTTTCACAGTATGGAATAGAAAAGCAACCTGTTTTCCTAATATTCATTATTATGGTACCTTGTATTCACCTCCAGTCTAAAACAAGCAAAAACCCCGAGACATTTCCTAGACTTTCAGTTGGTTTTATCATTCTTTCCTGAAGCATTTTAAGGTCCTTTAAAATTAGTGATGCTCCTTGCCATTCTATCCAATACCTCCAAAGTGCATGTTAGGTCCAGCCCAATATTTTCTGCCTCTACTGTAAACATGAGTCATTACCCTGTAGAGCTGGATCAGCTTCTCCATTTTCATTGATGTAATATTCATTACACAGCGCAGCCAGTGCAGAGACTGCAGACTCCTGCAACAAAGGCAAAACTGTGAACTTGATATATTTACTTAGGTCATACTTTATGATAACTGTGCTTAGAATTAAAAGGTTAAGAAAAAGAGAGTGGATTTTTAAAAAAAATCATTCCCTTCAGCTACTGACATTTACTTTCTTTTTATTTCTTCCTAATACTGGTTTAAGAACAGTTGAACAGGAAACCTATGTAAGAACAGAACAGATTCTACTCTTATACCTTAAAAAGTACCAGTAAACTGAATTAATACTTAAGACATTAATAGTGATGTATCAACTCTATTTTCAGTTCAGTTGAAAGACCTCCAGGATGACACAGTATTACAAAATACAGAAGTCATTATTTCATCTTCAATGTATTGATGCCAGATTGATAAGAAACAAACCTTACTTCCCCAGAAAGCTATAGAAAGGAAACACAGAAAAAACCCCATGGACTGAAGGTTATAAACAGAAACCCCCAAATATCTAGTATCACAATCCTTGTGTCTCAATCTTAATTGGTTTAGAAAAGGATCAAAGGTTGTGTATTATGCCTGAACCTCCTAATCTTTAGAGTGGTTTCGGTCATACAGCTGCTATTTCAAAAAGCATGTAACAAGTTTTCTCATAAAATTTATGGTTGAATTATACTTTTCAGCTAATAATATAATGCTGACCAAAATTATAATAAATTTGAGAGTGTGCAAGAACTATGCACCGTTCACTCCATATTAATAGAAACGATACTTAGTAATACTCATGTTCTCTGGGTACAAGAAATCTTAAATGATAACACAGGAACCCTGTACAGCCTATTCATTCTACCCTCAAAGACACCTCAGACTTGCTCTCTATGCAAAATCAAGGACTTGAAAGAAAACCAGTATTGATCTAAATAATATTCTAACTACCACAGGCATTATAGTAGGCAAAATATACAGAATTCTCTAATTGCTGTAAATTATAGAACCATAGAATAGTTTGGGTTGGTAGGGACCTTTAAAGGTCACCTAGTCCAACGCCCCTGCAACAAGCAGGGACATCTTCAACTAGATCAGGTTGCTCAGACCCTTCACTTCCTAAAGCGAATGGTTTTCACCTTAAATGCATGAAGTTACATTGGAAGAGTATACTGGAAAAAAAGATTACTTTTCAATGTCTTAAGCATTGCTGTTAAAAATTATTTCTCTCTAAATTATATACAGAAATCAAGTGAGAACTGACATTTAGTACACATACGTTGCTCAACATTAATTAATGTTTACCAAACAAGTAAAAAAATCTCTAAAGTCTATAATTAATTCTTCTAAGCTTTAGAAGTTCCAGTTATAAGACATACAAACTCTTTGAATAAACTGCTAATACCAAAAGAATATTCCAAGAATTCAGATTTCATCTTCTAATTTTCTTCAGTGATTTGGATACATCCTAGTCTACTCTGTCTTCCAAGGAAGACTTTAAAAGATGAGCTACCAGATACTTGCAATGGCTTTTTATCTTATTTTTAAAACCTAACAAAACGAACACAATATATTACATTCAAATTGTCTCTGTGATGGCTATAAGCTCTAAAAGGGCAGACAAAAATTGTCTTTTTAATTCAGTAGAGCCTTTAAGAGTGCAAGACCAAATTGTCAAGGTATTACTTGGGAAAATTAAGGCAAATAACTGGAGAAGTTAATATCATGTACATAAAATTGCATGAAATATACCCATCAGTGGATTTAATATTCAGAATTAGAGTAGCTTGAGAGCACAGTAAAAGGATTTGCAACAGAGTTTAATGGAAAATTTAAGCACGTTGTCCTGAGTAACTGGTTGATCACACCAATGTGCTCACTGTTAACAAAGGCCCTCAGTACATCAGGCTTGAGGACATCATCCAGAGATTGTTTTTAATTCTCACAAAAGTTCTCTGAAACTACCAAAATCAACATATCTTGCACATATTACAGGTACACCAAAACAGATGCAAAATATCGCATCAATGTAACCATACAGATGACAGCAAGTAGCTTCAAGCAACCATCAGCAACTACTCACCGCCAGCCCACTGTCAATACCAGCACCTGTCAATTAGTTTGTCCAAATGTACATACAAGAACAACCTTTGTGATAGCTGTTCAAGTATTAATCAAAAAGGTCCATTCATTTGAATTTTGAGGAATTCAAATTTTAAAAAAAACATAACCCTTCTTACCAATCTAAGAAATATTCAAGAACCAATTGAATTCCATGGAAAATAATCCACCAACAGAAAGCAAAAATATTTCTAATGCTGTACTTAATGTGACTACATGAAGGAGGAGGAACTATTGTACCTTTATATGCTGTCGTGCAGCGCTTGAAACAAGAGGGAGACTTCTGAGACTGTCATTTATTAACCACTGCCAGCCACCTGAAATAGTAAGGAATATAAATGGCATTCATTTTTCTTGCTTTCTGAACTTCAATGTTCTCTGTTTTATTTTTTTATAAAGACCAGAAATTATACACATTGATGTATTTCCTTGGTTTTCCAAAATAAACAAGGTTGTGATTCTCAATTAGTATAGCTATTCTGGTTTGGTTTACAATGTATGTAGCACAAACACTGCATCTGGTGATGCTGAAAACTTGACAGGAAAAAAAAAGGTTAGTAAACAGCTACAAAACACATCTTCAGAAAACATCACCATCTGTTGCAGAATTTGTGTATCTTTTAAATATTTTTTATTTGTTAGGCCACCCAACCTCGCTAATCTTGCTGTTTTGAAAAACATCATTCGTTAATACTTTAGCTTAATGAATAACTACTAAGATAATGGAAGGTTATTTAAAATATGACATACCGATTATTGGATCTCCTCTAAATGGCATTTTTGATAGAGACAACTTTTCAATTAAAGTGCAGACTGTAAGAAAATAAATTTGATAACTGGATAAATAAAAAAGAGAAATTGCAGCAATTTTGAAGATACAATCACATCAAGTTATATTAGTATTAATTTTAAATTGAAGAAAGTCTGCAAATAGAAGTCCAAAATATGTGAAATTAGAAAGTGAAAGGAAATTACATTTGTGATTCTTATATTTAAAAAAAGCTACTATGCAGGAACTGTTCTCTGACATGAGTTAGTCCCACCATTCATGCAAATCCATTGTTTGGTGGTATGTTTTTCCCACTCTGCCATTTAAGGTGCATATGTACATATCAGCCACCTTTCTGTTTCCATACCAGTCTGTAAATTGCTATGTAGTAATGTTGACAGTAAACCAACTTGGATACGCATAATACTACAGTCACTAAAAAACTATTCAAATACCTATGAGAGGTTTTCCTACTTCTTATTAGCAATTTTTTGGACCTTCAAGGAGTGGCATCTGTCCACTGCACAGAGCTAGGAGATATAAAACTGGATGCAGCTTTATTTCCTTTGATACTTGGAATATAAGAAAATGTCATTTTAATAATTAAGTCCTTATTATTTTAAATCTATAAACTTAAATGAGTTCTAAGCTTACAATACCACTTTAAGAATGGTATTTTTTTAATGTTTCAAGGCTGTTTTGGGGAACAGAGATTAACACAGTAAATATTGCAAACTTTTACTATACTATAGATTGACTGCATTGCTCAAATGAAAACTCAGCACTTAAGGAATATAGTATCTTTCACCTCCTGGTGATGAGTTCAAATAAAACAGATCGGTCTACATCCATACTCACTATCTGACTGCTTTAGAGTTGGTGGAGAGGAGGGAAAGGACAGAACAAGCTACTATACAATGCCACCTTTTTGTTTTCCTCTCTTCCCACAACTTAATTGTTGAATCTTACTCCGGGATCTGTACACAGGTCATCTTCATTTATAATCAACTTATTGGGCTCTGAATCTATTTTTGAATTCAGTCTTCACTATGGTAATGTCACACAGTCAGACTCCCTCTGTTCAAACTCCATTCAATATTGTTTGTCAGCTTCTTTGTTCTAATATTTATTCACAGACAAGGTTAAGCACAATGTGACTAAACCCAAGTCTCTTAGGGTTCCTCCTTAGTTCTCTATGCTTCTTTATGCTCTATTGTGGTTGAGACCATCATCTTCATTAGACATGCAGGCAATTTGTGGAACATTTTCAATTCTTCTCTTATTCTGCCTACACAGTTGTATCATGCCAAAATACTGTCATTTGTACTTCTCCAAAACTAAAAAATATTCAGCTGCTTAAAAGCTAAAACATGTTAAGAAACTACCTATTCTTTCAGCCTGCATTATCATTCACAAGACTGTAAACTCATACAAAAGCTGCAGAAATCCCCTTGCCCACTTCACCCCTTCTATTTGATCACTCTTCTACCTTGGTACTGAAACTCCTTTATGCACTAAGTTTGGATGGCTTCACATCTTCAAAGCCAGAATCTGCTATGTAGCACTTCCTTCATGCAACCCACGAGCAGGAAGCTCAAGTTGGCACCATTTCCTTATCCACCCAGGCTACCTGGATGGGCGCTTTTTCCTGCAATGCCCTTCCTTTTTACAGTGGTTCTGTATATAACAATCTTCAAAATCCATGTGAACAACCTATCATCTTTTCTGTGATACCACCCTTTTCACAAACTGTTGTTTATATGGTCTTTATTCTTCACCTTTGCGCACACACATATTAAGATAAAATCATTAGTTACATGATGGCATCTGTCTTAATGGACAGATCATATCTCTTCTGGAGAGGAATCTCAGTAAATCAATGAAGGAAGCCAATTCAACCCCGAAGAAAGTTCACTGTGTGCAACAACGGAAGGAGAGAATGCGTGACATAAACCCAAGAACTATCTCCAACTCTTACACAAACAGGGTTATTCACAAGTGTGCTGGCAACCAATGTTCTGGAGTACCTGTCTTCTGATCAGCCTCCAAACTTTTTATTTTTTTAATTACTGTACGTACTTTTTTTATGCATTCAACACAATATACGCAAAACAAACTGGAAAAAAGTAAACAGAAGAATTCATTACTGCACATTTTCTTCTTTCACACCACAGCTGTGATACTTACCTGCTGGTCTCATCAGTTCTCCACCTAAACCCCTGCAAAGCAAAAACAGAGCCTTCAGAATAACCTACCACAAGCAGGCTGAGTGCATTGCCTAGTGAGGAAAAAAAACCCTCAAAACCATTTCAGAATGAAAGCAGATCACAAAATACCTGCAGTTTTGTATTTGACCAACTCTAAAATACTTCTTTTTAAATCAACTGTTGTCTTGACTTCAGCATGATTTATACAAATCCTTCCTGAATATTTAACTTTCTTCTTACAAAAACATGGTCCCAGTCTTTCTAATATTTAATGTGAATAATAAAGACTGTCAAGTTCATTCTGCTTTTCTTTTCACTTGCTTCAGAAGCATTCCAAACCTGTGGGACTTGCCACAGGACTGTTCAGTCACACAGCCTCTAAGAGCTTCTGTCTTACACAACTAAAAAGCAAATACATGCAATTTTTAAAAAAAATCTTCATCTCTGAAACATTAAATAGAAAATTCACTTACCAGTTCCCATTTTTGCAAATGTTAACTGGTTTACTTTCCTAGCAAAGTCTCTCACCTTTCTCTTCTTCATCATCTCCTTCCCTGCTAAAGCCCCCTCCCAGGTGATTTTGCATTCATCACCACAAGTGAGGGGGTAAAAACTTCCAACACATCAGAAAAGGCCCAAGATGCTTCTGACCTTCCTGAAGTAAGTGCATGTTACATAAGGATGGTCTCACCAGCTCAGACCTCAGGCTTATCCAGCCCAGTTATCCTATCTGAATATTAGCCTGGCCACTGATAGCACTAGGAGGAGAAAGTCTGAATGAACTTGGCACAAAGTGGGGAGAGGGAGAAGCGTCCTAGAAATAGCAGGGCCTGTTTCCATTCTTTAGCCTCTCATGTCTCTGGACAGACAGATGTCTCCTCAACCAGCTGAGCAATGTTTGCTGGTTACATGGATATCCCCAAGGTGCCATGAGCACTGCTTGGGGTGTTCTGCTCGGTGTCATCCTCTGTGGCTTAATTTTTCCATTTTATGAACCTTTGACCCCTGCCCTTCCTTTGGATATTTCCTCCCTCGACTCCTTATTCTTCTCTCCCTTTACTTCTGCTGGAATATTTCCTCCCTGAGGTGTGCCAAACCCTTAATCACCTCTTTGTATGGCCATGCTCAGGCAGAAACTCCCAGCAAGGGGGAGGAACAACAAAGGCTTTTTTGTTTATTTAGTTGGGTTTTGTTTTTTGTTTTGTTTTTTTTTAAGCCTTTTCTTCCCTCCTCTCCTCCTCCCTCCCCACAATAAAATTAGTAGCTATGCTCAGAAGGCAAACTTAGCAACCCTAACAACTCTTAGAACTTTGTTCTCCAATTTATCCTTTTATATGATCTTCAAAAGCCTAAACATTTTAAACAAGTTTTTCCATTCCATACAAGTAGGTGCCTCCTGTAACATGCACTGGGTTTTTGACTGCTCAACATTTTCATTGGTTTTTCAGGTAATGCAGAGATGCCAGCTCCACAATATTCTCATTTGCCATAGATCAGCACTTCCTTTAATTGGGATTTTTTTTCCTTTTGACAATCAATATATTAAGCTCAACGCAATAATCCACAGCACATTTTATCATTGTAGGAAGCAAGTGCAGATTCCACATCCCCATGCTGATAAGGTCTTTATATTATCTACCCCACCCTCCTGCCACATTGTCTGCTCTCCAGCTTCTAAAAAATTTAAATTAGAAAACAAAGAAGCGATGCAAGGAGTCAAGACAGTGGCAAAAATAGAAGAATGATGTGGCAAGGCTTGCTTCCTCTTCACCATTTCTTTTGCCTTCATTTTGTCCTCAACCATTCCTTGCCTTTTTTCTGTCGCCTTATGTCTGTTGCAAATGAGTATAAAATAATGATCTTGTAAATTTGTTTGGTGCGCAACAGAGTCTGCTGATGTAAGGATTCAGATACGGACTTCTGTTCAAACTACAAAGCAAGAACTGAGTCATAAAGGCTGCTCTTCTCCACTTCTTCACACTGCCAATAAGGAAGTCAGGCCACTTAAAGCTACTCTTATGTTAATAATTTGACAGCTATCCCTTCCTCTGGCATTACATCAACTCAATTTAATTTCAGAGTTTAGAGCTTCACTGAGGATTGCTGTCCCTGTGCATGAATGAAGAATGGTGACAGTGATTTGCATAGTAAGATTTCCACATAACGCAGAAACTATAATGAAAACTATCTTTGAAGGCACTGCGATACCATGTGTTCTTCTCTGCAAAACTTTTCAAGTTATTTCTTGCCTAGACACCACAGTATGTCCATCAACATATCTAAAAATTTTTCCCCTTTCCACAGCTCATACATATTTCAATTTTAAGAACTGAGAATTCTATCATAATCCTAGATCTTTCCTCAGTCAGTGTTTAGTTTGTCAAACATGATGCGCATCTTTCTATTAACTTTATCTCCCTCTGTAATATTTCACTAAATTAAAAAGATACGGATCTACCTAATTCAGAGATTCTGAATTTTGCTGTACAGTCAGTATTCTCTCTTTTTTCTTCCAAAGACACATCCACAAGTTGCATCACTTTATTAGATGTACCTGTTTTAAGTTTTAATTATTAATTCAATTTGTAAATTGACTGATGCAGTGCCGAGGTTCCATGAGCTCCTAAGCATTCCTTCCTACATGTGGTTCCACAGCAATGTTTCTCTCCTAGAAACATCTTAGAATGAGTCACAATTTATTTGTGGAAAATATAATCAAAATGTATAACCCCTTGTAGAACAAATGAATTAAGATTACTGACCTAAGAATGCTGGTATCTATTTTAAAATTATGTAGGCCTGAATCAGAACCAATGACAGTGCTGTTTTCAGTGCATATAGAAGTTCAAGGTACTTTTGTGGATTTTTTTTTTTTTAATTATTTAAAACCTGCTTTTTGTGAGTTCAGAATTGATCTTTAAGATTATAAAATAACAGTAACTGAAGCTGTTTAGAACTGAATAGCATCTACATTTTCATAAACATCTGAATCTGAAGTTAAAACTACTGGAATAGCTGAAGAGATTCGATTGCAAATACTCAATTTTCAGAAAGCTAAAAACACCCACTGAATAAGTATTTTCATCTCCATAAGACTAGTAACCTATTATTTTCCACGGGAACTCTTTGTCCCAAATAGAATTGAGGTATCTTAAAAGGTCTAGGTTGTACACTTACTGGGCTTTGGAAGTACAAAATGGCTTTATCAGAAGGTACACAGAGGAGGAAAGAGATACCTCTTGAGCATAGCTGAAAAAGCCTGTGTATTTAATAAAGCTCTTATGGTCTTCCATTGAAGATGCAGAGAATAAACTGTACTAAGCTGACAAACACCTACTTTTAGGTTACTGTAAATTCATATGCTGACCATACATGTTTAGTATTGTACTCTAACACCAGACAACTACAGGTGAAATCCTGGCTCTATGGAAGTAAGATTTCTCCCAGTGACTTCAGTTAGTAGCAAAAGAATTTCACCTTATAACTATTCAGAACATAGTATAGTACCATCTCCTAGAGCCATCATGCTACTGGATGCAAAAAATAATGTAAACTTAGAAGAATTGTTAAGATAAGCTTTCTTGCAAGGCTGGGATTATGTGCTGATTAATATGCCTAAAAACTCTTTTATGTAGATGACTGCCAAGAAACACATTTACCCTGAAACCATCAAGACTAGTTGCAACCTTAAAGGTCTTTGAAATGAGACAAGTTTCTCTTTTGCCTAGCACCTGTCAACACCTACAGGCTACCTTACTCTTTTGGAAAAGCTGAAAATCTGAAGATGACAGTCCAACTTACACTGACTACTACTCTAAAAACCTAAAATTGCTCGTCTCACATAGCTGACCGTGTAATACACACAGCCGGTCTCTTCATATGTTACAAGAATGAGATCAGAGCAAAACTCAGCATGCAGCACATTGCACTAACTGAATCATCCAGTGTGGGAGTCACTAACAAACACTGTGCATCCTGTCATATCCAGCTCTGATGGGAACCCTGAAGGCCCAATAAATAGAACATTTGCTGAAATACAGAACTGCAGTGCAACTACCTGGAAAAAGCCCAGCATATCTATCTGTACCACTTCCATATCTGTCCCTAAATTATCTTGTTACCCGACTCTGTGTATTAAGAACTACATTATCAGACTCAGAACTGGCTACAAGAAAGGAGATAAATTCTGAACATCTATTCAGCTGAACATTCAGTCAAGAACCTTGCATCAGATGATGCATTTTTAAAGAATCTTAACAGAACTACTATTAAAAATACTTTTTTGAGAACTTTTCATATTCAGAACTAGTACAACGTCTTAGATGCACTACAGAAATATGTCTGCTACAAAAAAAAGATACTAACCATGCTGGTTCAGTGGAAGCGTAACATAAATCAGGCTGATCATTAACACCATGTTTAAACTGGCAGACTGACTTCCCATTCCAAGTGAGACAGTTTAAGGCAACAAATGCCACAAGTTTTTGTCTTAGGTTTTTATGTATAAATGTAATGTTTAAAGCAAATAAAACATAGCTCAATTTTTGTAACTCTGTAACCTGTATAGCAAAAAACAGGCACAACGGAAAAATACTCTGTTTAAGTGGCATGGTTTGCATATGACTTGCTATAACTAGTGCCCATTTAATACAGAAAATAAGGCTCACTGCGCAATACTCAACTGGAAGTGCACATGCAAATACTTATACCAACCAGCTCCTCAAGACAAACTAGTGCATCAAATGTGTCAGAACCAAGACTAATGGAAGGAAGTACACACTGATGTGCCTGGACTTGTATTTTCCTTTTTCACCATACTATGGTAAACCCAGAAAAGGACTTATACAGGAAGACAGAAAGATACTTGCATTTTTAAAAAAATGTTAATACAGTAGAGGACAGGATTTTCTACAATTAGCATAAACATATTTGATTGCTTCAAGTATACCCAAAATTGAGAGACTGTGAAGTATAACTCAAAACTTGGACTGTGTCCTGACTGAAGGATAATTCGTGGCCATCATTCAAAATCAAGTTAAAGACATTACAAGAGCTGCTAAACAAAGTAAGATGGTTAGTTAAATGAAGGTCTCCATTACCGTACTTCAGCTTTATCTTTTTTGACTTGAGGTCCTTATAGATTCAATGGACTCCTAAGCATTAGACAATCAAGAAACTCACAACCCATTTTCCAGCTTAAATTTTATAAATTACAACTTAAAAAATTTAAAAAAAAAAAAAAAATCACAGCGTTTTTAGGCTTTATTTCCTTTTCCCTCTCTCACAGGCCAACACAATTTCTAAAAAAAGCTTGATCAAAGCATCAAAATCCATTCAGTCCCCCAAAAGTCAGCTATTTTGTTGCCAGAAGTGAAAGCAAAATATCTAATAAACATTTGAGATGTGTGGCCTGATGCTATTTGTTAATGCAGTTTAAAAACTAGAAACACAAATAAAACACACTGGTTTTCAACATTCCTACAAGATGTTGTTACACTGAAAATTCCCAGTAGCAATTTCTCAAATGGAAATCTTTGGAATATTATATGCAATAATTACTCATCACGAAACAAGTTTGGCTTGTTTCACTAAATGCTTGCCCAGCAATACTCAAATTGCTGGTTTGTTTTTATAACCTAGTTTATTTTTCTTGTCCTGTTTTAAAATATTTTATGCATACCAATATCTTAAAATATGGATTATAGTAGACATCCCTGTCTCAGCCTTAGTATTAAACAGCAGTGAATCAATTTTGCTTGGAGTTGAATTATAAGTCTTATCTAGAATGAAAACATTTCTGTAGGCATCTTATAAATACCATTAAGTGCAAGAAGTGCATATTATGACAAAAACAAATTACACCCAAGCTCCACCCTGACATTAAAGAATTTACGGGAGCCAAGACAGCCACCCACAAAGACACTAATATACAGTATCAGCATTAAAACCATCCACCAGTACAAGCTACCTTTGGAGTGGAAGTTTCACATCAGTATGTATGACCCTCAAGAAATAAATTTTAACATTTTTTCAGAAAGTTTCAGGATACAAAAACTTACATAAAAATTCTTTAAATTATAATTAATATTTACACAAAAAACTACTTAACATTTACTGTTTTCAGATATGTCATGTGCAAAGAAGTGAACTAAACTGTCCAAAAGCTCAAGGAATATCAGTTAAAGCAGACCCCCCCCCATTCGCATATACAATCATTAGGGAATACAAGTCATTAATTATGTTTTGATTTCCTTAAATTTAGGAACAAACTCTGAAGTCACATACCAGTTTTAATTCACATTTACTTAACAGTTACTTAGGCAAACTCCCTTTATTTCCTGGAAGCTTCAATAGGAAATGAAAAACAACTCCGTGAAAACTCATTTACATTTTCTTTGGCACAGGAGTTGAAAAATTGCATTGAACCTTTTGTAATACTCCTGGCCTACTCATTACACAGGATGGAGAAAGTAATTCTAGAATTTAGATAGAAGCTCCTTTAAAAAAAAATAATAAAATTTTGGATTCATTAACTTGCTAGTTAAAGGTAATTTCTATAGACCTATTTGAACCATACAACTAATACAGTACAGGTGAATAATGGGAAAGAAATCCATTACACACTGCTGAAGCCACGGATTAGTGAGAACATTCTGTTTCACATTCTTTCCTTTCTTTAACTGTCTCTATCACAATATTGAGACCAGTACTTACCACTTTCCCATTAATCTAACATGCCTGTGAGTTGTACTCTTGAAACACCACAACCATTATAAAACGACATCACCTTCTGTAATAGGTAGAAAAAGCCAAAAGAATGCATGCGCTTGCATTGTGATGAACTGTGAGAGACTGGCAGTCTATGGTAGGTGTAACTAACTTGTACAAACCAAAAAAAAAAACCACCCTAGGATCCTACTGTTTTCATTACTTCTAATTAATACTTTCCAGAGAAATAATTTTTTTGCATCCATTTTCTTACCTGTACAATTGACGACTGCAAAGCTGGGGGGAAAAAAAGCAAACATTAATAATAGCAGAGTTAATTTGATACAAGTGTTTTCATTTTTCCTCCTCGCATACAATGTCTATATACTGTGAGCTACGCAACACTGAGTTATTTTAAAAATGAAATTCAAAGGAAAAAATCTTTTTTAAAAAACCTCTCTATACCCATTTGAATTTTACATTCAAAGAAAATCAATTTAACAGATTCATAAAGCACTAACTTTTTAAATTCCAAATCCTAGCTGCTCCTGCACATACCCTGGAAGCTAGTTTGGCTTTTTAAAACCCATTTGCTTTCCACAGTTGACCCTTCTAAAATGATAATATACTGCATTATCTGAAAACTGAAAATAACTTTATTACCTACAGATTAAACAGAAAAAACTTAAAAGTTCAAATGTAACTGAAAACTATTATCTCATTCTTAACATTACAGTAGGCCATCTTCAAAAATCAGAGATTATCAAATTTCTATGTAGTAAAAACCCCAAAAACCAGATTTTTAAAAAGAAAGAGTTTATAACACCTTTGCAGATTTATTATAAGAACAGACAACAGCAGAAACTGGAAAGTATCATAACAAATTAAGGCCATTGTAACAGTACAGATACTGCTGATCAAGCTTTCAAGCATTTTGACATGAGAAAGTTAAACAAGGACAAAGATGGTTTTTCAACCGGTAGCAGCAGCCTTCACCTATGCACAGAATTAAGCAAGCACCTGTGTACTTTAAAGCATAATGGGTAAATGGTGAAGCCTCACAGCTTTAGCACAATGGAACTGGGACTAAAGGTACTAGAGATACTGCAGAAATCAAGTAGGAGCCTGAATGCTGAAGTATTGTCTGTTCCATAAGGTGAAGAAATAGGTGCCAACATGGGATGACTTAGAATTAAAGGGACAAGTTAGGCAAAATTATCTCTGTAGAAACATTTTAAATTGCTATGAGCAGGACAAAACTTCATTTGTCATAAGTAGAAATAAAGACAATGCATCAGTTGAAATACAGAATATGACTTTCAAGGTCTATAAATAAGTCATTTATGAATGCAAAGATTTAGCAATGAAATCCCAATGAAGTAAAAAAAAAAAAAAAAAAAAAGAAGAATAGAAAGGACAGAGAATGGACTCACTAGGAGATCTCTCTTGATCATGGTCACATTAAGGCAACAGCCATACATCTATCTGCAAGGGCAGTTAGTATGTACAGAACTGGCGAAGAAACAGAACGGGAAAGAAAAACAAAGCAAAACCCCATGCAGTATTTCAGAACCGTAACTGACAGCATCAGAGAAAGAGGCTTAGCTAAGAAGCTGGCAGAACAGAAGGGGATCAAATACAAAACCATACTGGAGCAAGACACATGATCAAGGACTAGAGCTATCAGACAGTCTGGAGTGTGTGTCCAAATTCCTATTTGTGAGTTTGTTTACTTTTGGCAAGGGGAAGAGGAAGGTGGAGAACAGCTGTCTTAACTGTAAATGTTTGTTTAAAAATAATACAACATACCAGGTTAAAAGATACACTTATACTTGTTACAAACCTCTTGATGGATTTGCTTAAGTCCCTCCAATGATTTTTCATTGAAATAATATGTTATAGATCTGTAAAAGTATACAAATTTTTTAAGACTGGTTTCCTAATCATGCTATAAATAATTTTTCTTCCATGACTTCATTGTACTTTCAAACAGAAAAACAACCATTTGATTTCCAAATTATGCTCAACAGAAATATGCAATATTTAAATTTAAATAGTTCAGCAGACATAACAACATAAGTGCTTTCCTTATCATGTAGCAAACTCATTCTTAAAGGACTATAAAAAAATTAGTGTCACTTACTAATAACATTGTAATCAGTAAAACACCAGTAACCCTTCTCAGTTCAGCTGTATTTTTGGACTCCTACACTTCTATGATTTTTCCATCAATTTCAAGTGTTTCCTCCTACTAAAAATGCTCTGCATCTTTTCTCTAACTTTTCAACTTACTTGAAAAGGGAACTCTTAAGATTAACACAAATTCTTTTGATAGACACTGTTGGCAAATACAATTCCTATTTGTCAATAATTAAAGCCATACAAATCAGTCCACACTTTTGATATCTATTATTTGAATTTATCTCAGTATATTTAGCTTGTACAAACAATGATAACATCAAATTTGTTAAATGTCACCACTTTAGGTATCTTTGTATGACTGCACCAGAACGTTCACAGAAGTAAAATAAAAAAGGCTAATAAGAGAGTAATTATCTAACTTGTAGAACAACAATGACCCAGAAAGTCTGTCTGTTTTTTAAAATATATTTCCTCAGCGTACATGTATCTATGATTCCTGCAGAACTGTATTTTCAGTGAAGCTGGCACTCTGGAGTCTTATTTCCCACTGCCTTGATCTGAAACACCCGCACATCCCCATTTTCGTCATGCTAGTATAAAATTTTACTGTTAACGTAACCTCCAAATTCTAGATTCTAGAATCTAAAAGATTTTCAATGATTTTTCACATGATTCTTGTGAAAGAATAAAAAGGTAAATCACTCATTTCTTTAATCACAGAGGTCTTTAAAGCAAAGACATCTCCAAATAATTCTGTCAGTTATTCTGCCTACATCACCTATATGTAATAGGTGTGTGTGTATATACACCCATATATATATATATATATATATACACACACACACACATATATACATGGACGAGCATTCAGCAGTGACAATTAAATCAGTCCAACTCAACAAACTGCTTCAGGAAGTATTTTTCTAACACTGAAGACGAAAGACTGTCCCCTCACAAGGAAGACAGCATACTTATGAGGAAAGGGGGTTTAATCTGTATTTAAATGATAACTTTGAACATTCCAAGTAAGGCAGCAAATGACCTCAATTTCCTGATGATGAATTTAGACTTAAGTTTATACCATCACTGAATAAAATGTGAAGGCTTAGCATGACTGATCAAAACAAACAAAAATTCAATGGCGAAGAAGTTCAGTAAGATGGAGATTTCCATAATTACACTCAGGAAGCTTTCAATAGACCAGACATGAAAGGAAAATTTATAGTCAAGATAATCTTGCATTTATACCTATTATTCTCTTCTGCTAGTTTACACAGTGCATGGGTGATCTCAGCACAGGCAAGAATTGCCCCATGACGTGTGTGCAGATCTGTGCCCACTGATAAAGGTAGAAGTCTTGGGAAAACTAAAAAAAAAAAAAAAATTTTTTTTTTTTTTTTTTTTTTAAACAAAGCATAGTGACAGATCACACTTCTAAATGTAATCATGTTGGCCTAGAAACAACATGGGAAAACCATTTCTGGAAAGTCAGGTCAATATATCCTGGCCACTGTATGAAAACCAAGTTTTAAAAACTTAAGGTAAATTCTGACAAACCATAGTAAACCACACCAAGAAATTCTGTACTCACAACTACCTCCCTGTTTGGAGTAAAT
The DNA here is from genome assembly GCF_000737465.1 of Haliaeetus leucocephalus. Classification (NCBI taxonomy): domain Eukaryota; kingdom Metazoa; phylum Chordata; class Aves; order Accipitriformes; family Accipitridae; genus Haliaeetus; species Haliaeetus leucocephalus. The sequence goes on along the minus strand of NW_010973093.1, from coordinate 3,096,911 downwards.
AACAGACTTGCTGTTAGGCATTGGGCTGGCTGAGCTGTAAGGGAAATGAGGCTTGTACTTCCATGGAATTTTACTTCCATATAAACTGCCACCTTCCTAGTCCACTATAGGGACCCTAGGTAAGATCTGTAACTACAGATTCACCTGGGTGTCAGCTGCTGTCTTTCAGCCATATTAAAAAGCAGCTAGTACATCCTCAGAATCTTGAGTGGGCTAAGCAAAGAATCCTGAATTCATGCTAAGAAACATTTGATTACACACACCACAGTCAAAAAGGAATTCTTCTGAAGATGTCAGACTGGACAAGACAAAACAGATCCCCCCACCCTTTACGACATCAAAGCCATATCAACAAAGCAAAAGCTTGGAATTTGAGGGCTAGTTGCCTGAACTGTTGCAACAGAACTACACCCATTTATTCATCTTGGAACTGGTAGGGTCCAGTGTACCCAGATAACTAAAGTCCAGTCGCCAGGTAAAAAAAGATCTGGCAGTATTTTATAATTTTTGTATAAAATCTGAAAACTGGTAAAGCTATTAGTGTCACTACACTGTATTAAGTTGCAGGGGAAATCTTAATTTTTATTAAGTCATGGTGCATGTTTAAATCTTCTTAACACATTTTTGCTACGTAAGCTAGAAAGCTTGATACGGCACACTATGCAGAACTTACTTGTTACCTACCCACATTTGCCATGTACTCAGGAGCCCGTTGAGTAAGGTTATGCAGAGCTTTGGTTGAAAGTTCTCGAATAACACTGAAGATGTAAAAAAGCAGTTTGGGATTTTTGGGGGTTAGCAATTCAGTAGAAGTAATGTATTAAAAAAAAATAATGTCAGGAAGGGACTCCTGTCTCTGAACAAAATAAAGACCCCAACAATATTAAAAATTACAGTATTCTTTGTCCATCCTATGCTTCCCCCCTTCAAAAAAAAGCCAACAAAACAAAACAGTGGACCAAACAGACAGCCTACAGCTAGCTTTTAGCTATATGAATAGAACTTATTGCTGAAAGAGACAAAGAAAAACGTAAGTGTGGACGGTAGAACCTGAGGGCTCATTCTATGCATTGGCAAGGACACTACAGTAAACTATTATTATTTCTCATGATGCAAACTACTATCAGCACTGATACAATCTCATTTGTGTTATATGTACACATTTTAATCTTCATGAACACTGAATATGACTAAGCACCATCTCTATGCATGAAATCTACTTTAATTATGATAATTGTATAGTGATAGTGTTTACCCCTCACATATACTATACACCATATAAATGTGTTTTATTAATCTATTAACAGATTGAGGTCATGGTAAAAAGACAAAATTCATAACCATGCTTTAAGTGACAATATGCTAGGGAGGATAGATGACATGAGCTACTACTTGTCCAGTTTCCTTCGGTCAAATGCTATTGCAAACTCTAGTATAAGTAAAATTTACAAAAATAATCTAGGAAAGCATGATATGCAGAACAGTCAGTTCCTGGATATTAATAATTAGACTTTATGAACTTACCTATCCCAGTGATTAATCTTCATGTTAACTAAATGATCAATCATTGGCTGTGTATATTCAGGAAAGCCAGCAATATACACACTGGAAAAGAAATACCCATATAGAGAGAGTACAGAATCAACATCTATGTGCATTGTAACACAAGTTACTCCAAAGATTTAAAGTTTTAAAGCAACCAAAAAAATTACTTAAACATGCCTTCTCCTAAATGAGATGCAGCTGAATGAAATAATACAATAGGACATATTTTACAATTATTGAAAAAAAAAGTAAATAACTTTTGTAAAACTTTCAGATTACTTATAAATACTATAGATACAAAAAGCTTGACAGTAACAAAAAGCAAAAATAAACATTCAATTCCCATTGTTACAGTCTAGAAAATCTAGATCTGTATATTAACTTATACAATTATTTCGGATTGGAGAAATGTATGCATGATGTAATCCACAGTACACGGTAAAATTAAGTTACAGAAATGTGCTACATCTTCCTAAATACAGGGGTCCAAAATTGAATATGGTTTTCAATTTGTCCTTTCTAAAAAATCAAATGTACACCAAAAAAATCAATTCTGACAAAAAATGTTAAAGCTGCCAAGTCAAGACCTAAGATGTAAGGGAACACCAGAATTAATTACCTAGGTAGCCTGCATAATTACCTAACTTTACAGCCGCACTTGCTTTCCAATCTTCAGAAGCATCAACTATTGAAAGCTAAGGTCAACAGAAGTTAAGTGAAACGTTTTTTTAGTACATCTGATGTATGCTAAATATTCTTGGAAAGCTAAACAATCAGTAGAATGTCTTTGTGTCAAAACATCATGCGCAAACAGACAAAATTAAGGACACATGGATTACCATAATTTCACCTTTTCATATCTTTTGAGTGATTAACTTTGCAACCATAATAGTGTTCCATTAATATATGTGTGTGTAATTAGAAGCAAAACAAAGGCAAAAACCAAATACTGTTGCATATTACCATAATGATATCTATGTATTTCATCAGAAGAGTAGGAATCCTTAAATCCACAGCACAGACCTCAGTCACTTGAGCCCATACAGGATATAGAAGTACTACCTACTACTGCTATGAGCCCTAGAGGGGGATTTGAAAGTTGGTTTAACTGGTTGTTGATGCCAGCAGAGAAATAGTAAAATTCATTACTCTTTGGTTCCCTTCCCTGTTCTCGAAGATCATACAATAATAGACACACTTCCCCTGCCATATTTGAGTTCTCCTCTCTTCTTTGTAGTTGCTTTTTGGGTCCTAGTTTTAGCACTCACCATTCTTTCCAACCATTTTAATCTGAACTTCCTTGCCTGGTTCATCAAAGTTGATCTCTTGGGCCATGTCTGTAGCCCAATCCCACTTTCAGTTCTAGTTTATATCCACCTTTAACTACAGTCCTCATCTTTAGTACCCTACTGAGTATTTAATGCAAGTAACCTTGGCCAGAAGTCTAGCCTTCCTGATAATGTTGCTGGTAAGATTTTTGTATCCCACTCTACTTAGATTAAGAAGCTTCTTCCTTAACTCTGCTTCTACCAAGCCCAGAACTCCTGAAATCACATGTCTTTACTCCCAGTTCATACAAAATGGGTTTCCTCTACCTTCCATCCTCAGAAATAGATTATGATGTTTGAGCTGAATCCTCCAAAGAACATTAGCAAAAACTTTCAAAAGGGCACCCAGCATGAAAAATGTGCATAAAAATATTTAGATTTGAAAGGATATAACCAACTATTTATACACACACACGTACCATATATATATATATAAAAATATATACGATACTGCCTCTCTACCAGAATATATCATCATTTATCAGCCAAAACCAAATTCTGTTGAAACTGACACATCTTTTTCAAGCTTTTATTGCTTAAAGGAATCTAGCAGTACCAACCCTCACACCTGCACAGCTTCCTTTCACATAGCGGTATTATGCTGGCATACAAAGTGTCCTGGGATTGTTTTATCTGGGCGGGGGAAGGACAGCTAAAGATTCTAGATCTGGAATATGAACCTCAAGCAGCTTTTTCCAGCTACATAAACAATTACACCACCTTAAGGCATACCAATCAGAAAGGTCCATTCTTGCTACCACATCATAATGATACATGTTTTCTGTGCAGCCAAATATACTCTTATGTACTTTTCCTTTGATGTTACTCAGACAAAAATAAGGAAATAATTAAGTATTGACCCAAATAATGACATACTGCTTGAAGAGCAAAGTAGTGAAGATTTTAAAAAGTAATATAATGAATGAGATGACAAATACTTTATAAAGAAGAGTTTGATTAATAACACTGAACATGGTTTCAAGGATTCATGCTACTAAGTGCATAAGTTTATTTATAAAGAATTTACAAATTTATTCTTTCTGTTGCACAATTTAAAGAAAGGCACAAGAGTGGAAGAAAGCAATCAACAGTAAAAATATTTTCACTTAGATAAGTAACACTCCCATAAAAACTGTGGAAATCACAATGAAAGGAGTAATAAATGAGCATTGGAAAAAAAAAAGAAATCAACAAGTCAGCTCTCAAAAAGTAAGGAGAACATAATTAGTCTCCAAACCAAAATTGTAAGAGAGAAAATAAAAACTGCTTTGTCAATTTTGAATATTTTCAATTTTCCACTAGTACAAAAAGCCAGAGTTTCAAAAACCACAGTTAAGCTATACAGATCTAGAGCAGCATTGAATACCAAGCCACTGCATTTCTCCATCTCAGCTCAGTAGGCGGGAGCTCTGGGGAAGAGTGTAGGAGGAAGGCGTGGACCCCAGAAGGGACAACAGTAGGTAAAAGGTGAAGTATGTACAGACTGAAATGATTATGCACAAGAGGGACAACATGGAGGTGGACATATCAATTAAAAAAATGGTCAAGAAGAGGACAGAGGGTTCCAGTGCAAATCATCTTAAAAAACTGCTCATTGGAAGTCACAAAGCTGGCAACAGAGCATAAACCATCATATACCTGTTTGCTATTTCTGTTCCCCAAGAATATAATCTCTTCAAGCCTTTCTAACCTGTTGGCTACTGAGCAACATGCAACTCCATAGGGCAATTTATCTGACCTATCTTAAAATGGTCTGAATCACCTTCTGTAGGTGCCTGTCTCTTTGCATTGGCTATGGAGAGAGGCTAGACACCTAGGCTAGACTGTCTGTCTGTGTAACTAAAGCTAGAACCCAGCCCTCAGTCTTTTTCATCTTCTCATGAGGAAGTACAATCTTATGCTCATTTTAGTCATCCTGTGCACCCAGCTTGCCTCTGAATTCCCCTGACTTCAGCATTACTGTATTTTCAGAAAGCTGACCAGAACAGAACACAGTATTCCAAGACAAGTCACTGATTTATAACAGCACCACACCAGTACTGGTATTTCCCATTACATTCTTTGCAGACTTCATACTGCAGTGACCAGTTTGTTTTTTCAAACACTACTGCAAACTGTGGCTAGATTTTCACTGAGCTATCTATGAAAAATATAAGCACTCAAGTTAAGGTCCATGCACAGACCACAAATTCAACAACTTGTCCAAAGTATTTTTTAAAATGGGTATTAATTTTTTACGCACATCAGAGTCTATCTGCCATCATAACAGCCTCTCCTTTTACTACAACTCTTCAAAATCCCCTAGTCTTCTCTAAACTTGACCAGCTTAGATGGTTTTGTAACACCTGCAAACACTACCTCTTGGCTGCTTCCTCCACGTAGACAAGGAAATCATGGTCACATTTACACTGTGTCTTACACATAATAAGCAGTCTGATGCAGAAATAAGAAAAATCAAATTTTAATTTATTCAAAAACAACAGTAATAAACATAATGTTCAGTAAGGTGAAACAATCAGACAAATATTTCATTATGTAAAAGAGGTCCCTCATGTTTAGGAAAACTAATGCTTGGAAACTTACCTTATAGTCAGGTAACAGTTAACTCTGTTACCAACAGCAAAATAATCAGCTGCAGTTAGAATGTCTATGCCATGTGGAAAAGTGCCCTACAAACATCATAGGGAAGAGGGGAGAAAAAAAAAAACCAAAAAGAAAATATTATTTAAAAATGTAAAATACTTTCCAAATAGGCAACATCATTGAAAACAAATCTACTACTACTCTCCAAGCAGTGAAAAAATAAAATTTAATTTCTAATTTCTAGTAAAATCACTTATACTAAAGGTATAAAGGATATCGGATATACAAACAGCAAAATACCTAGCTTCACTTATGAGTCAGTGACAAACAAAGTAAATAGCAGCAGGTGATAAACTATGCAATATCTATCTTAACACCTTCAAGTCATATCCAAATATATATTTGGTGAATGCATGACTGTGTATGTACACAAAAAATTATTTCTCTAAAAGAAGGTTTAGATAAATGTAAACATGTTTTCAGGTTATGTGAAGGGACAAGTATCTGCTGCAAGTTTTATGTAGTACAAAATTAGAGATTTAGGCACCAAGATATGCATCACGTAGAATATATGGCAGTTCTATTACTTCTATTTGTTTCTACTTACACATATATTTTATGACTTGTTTATTAATGAACTAAAAAACTGGGGTTAGTTTGTTTTTAAAAAGAACACTAGTTCCCAGCAAAGCCTGAAACTTTGAATACTACAGAAGTATCACACTTCTGACATCACTGTTCAAAAAATTCTGGTTTTAGAAGATAAATCATCTTTCCAAATATGCAATTGCCACCTAAAAATTTGCCTTTTTATATAAGCAATACAATTCAGATATTCAGAATTTTGATTGGCTATGACTGATTTAATACAGTATTACGCAGCAAGGCCGTGTTTTGGAATGGAGGAGGCAGCATAGCCTCCACAAGCCATAATTAAGTACAAATGGAAAACAGCCAACTGAGAGACACTACACTCACTTACAGAAGGGACAATCATATGATATTTAAGCAATAAGGCTATGTGGAAGTACAGGTTCTGGATATGATAGAGTTTTGTTTGTTTACAGCTCACTCATCCCTTCCACATTAGGATACAGCCATGCAAAAATAGTAGAAAATATCTCTAGATCTAAGCCTGAATAATTAAAGAAGTATATACTGCAAGCAGTGGGAAGCTGACAGCTACTGCGGAGGTCTTATTCTGGGAAGCATAATGCCAACAGTCCAAAAAAGCAAGGCCTGGAATCTGACTGAACCAAGAAGGATAGACAGAATTTTTATGGCTTATCCAAGAGACTACCTGCAAGCCCTAATAAAAAGGTGAAATGACTGCATGCACCAAAAGCCTAATGAAACACTGATTAGGGAGAAAAATGTACACATGATAAATACCTCAGTATGTTTTATAGCCAAACAACAAGACAAACAATGAAATATATACAAATGCATACCGTACATAAGGAAAATCACAGCTAAACAATTTCAATTCTAGCTGCTAGTTGGACCTTGCTGTCTATTACTTGGCTGTAAGTGTGCCAATTTGATGCCAAAGGTCATGGTGCCACAGTGCATGTCAGTGAGACAGCAAAATTCCTGACACCAAGTTCATGAGTACAGAGGTCATGGCTGATGGGACAGACAGTCTTCAGAGGAAAAGCTAAGTTTCTATTCTGTCAGTACACTTAAAACTTACTTCTCCAATATAGAAGTTTGTCTTATTAGAAGCATGTGCATTTCTCATGATTTATGCTTTTAAAAAATTCTTCAAAATTTCCAAAGTTTTCATTTACATGAAGTGTAAATTACAATGGCTTCTTTTTCCGAGGCCATAAAAGCAAGCTCTTGGATTCAGGACATGTTGAATTGCAAAGGTGAAGCAGGCAGGAACCAGGAAGTAAGTGAGGTCAACTTTTTTCTCCACCATTTACTATCAGCACTGTTAATTCAGATGGAGAATACGTTTCAGCTCCTTCCAATTCAGAGAAAGGGTTTCTCTTTCAACACATTACATCCAGGGAAAGAACTACAGAGGGTGTATCCACTGATTAAGTAACCATTTTCCTAGGCAGTAAGGAATGGTTCAGTAAGTAAAACTTCTGAACTTCTACAGGAACCAAGTGGAGACTGATAGCATTCTTCATGCCATGAAAACTTAGTGTTTCACTGCAAACTCCTCCTTAACATGCCAACATACAAGCTAAAATTGTTGTGTGTTCTATCAACACTGAAAAATTTGAATCATGGGTGAAAGCAGAGTCAATAAGGAAACTTTCTAGTTTTAAACTAACGTAGACCATACTCCTCTGATTAAGAATAAAAAACCTCCACAAAATTTTTGCTACATGGAAGCATTTCTAAACCTGCAGCACCCAGGAGCCCTATCTCACCTAGAACTAAAGTCACAGCAAGGTGTTTACTTCATTCAGTACCTCACAAAGTGCAATCAGGCTGAGTTGCTGTATGATGACTAACCTCTCCAGGCCAGTAACTATAGACCCAGAGAAGAATCACCCTGGCTTTTAGTTATCACAAACCCAGCTGGGTCAGGTCACCAAAAATATCTACCCTCTTCCTCCTAGTCTTCTTGCACCCTTTCTCTGCTATTAACCTAATTCTATCTAGAAATACACACACCAGTTACAGACACGTTGCCTAATACCGATAGTTCTAAAGGAACAATATCCTGGCTCATAACAGAGATCTTCAGGAATGGTAACAGGGAAAGCTAGACAGGATTTTAACAAAGATCCCTTAAGGAATGTCTTATTGATAACAAAATTTACTTTAACCATGCTCACATGCCCACACTGTCACAAGAATTCACTAACTGAATCTTCCCCCTCCCCCCCCCGCCCCCACTTTTTTCTTCCCTCTAAGTTGTATATTCAGCTTTATTAATTCCTCATGAGAAACCAGGAAACTTTGAAATCCAGGTCTTCATGCTATTTGCTTCTCCTCCGAGGCTGCAAATCAAAGTTATCTGAGCATTTTAACTACTTAAAGGTCGCTAAGTTTCATAGGAACTTACCACAATACTTTTTTTCAAAGCACTTAGGTACCTCCTGGAGTAACAGATTTCTCAAAATATCTATGTGGTAGCATTATGGTGCCACAGGCAAAACCAAATATTGAGTTTAAGACTCTTAAGCCTAAGGTAGTGTATCACCAACCAGAACAAAGATTGTGCAGCACACTTCAGTTGTTCTATTAAAAACTAGAAAGTCAATGAAACAAAAAAATAACCAAAACATTGCACTTTTCCTCCTTTAAGAGCATTGCAGTTTGCAAGGTGTAGAATGGCCATCACACCTGCTGATTTTGCTTTTCAGAATGACTGAAAACTACCAGAAAGCTCATTTTCTTCCAGAACTAGATTATTAAAATAAAACTCACATATCAGAAAAATATTCCACAAGAACTTGTTTGCTGATAATGAAAATAATTATTTTGTGACATCCTTTTACTCAATTTCTCTGAAGCCACAGCGTCTTATTTTGACTTTAGGTACTACACGTTTACAGTAACCTCCAAGGCACTAATGAATGAAGATTCAGGAAAGTTACCGTACCTGTCTCCCAACATTCTCCTGGAAGGCAGCCTAAGGAACAGAGAACAAACATACCAAAACGAGTCAGGTTTGCTTTTTGATAAACACCAGATGATGAATTCAAAACACACAACAATATAAATGACCCATGGCTTTTCTTTTTTAAATAAAGTAAGCTTTGTCAGTAGAACAAGCCCACGGGGCTTTTTTGTTTCTGCGTCTCTATGTTCTGGTGTTCTTAAAGCTGTATGTTGCATGACAGCAGTTTTAAGAATACCAAGTTTATTAAACTAGTCACACCCACAAGAGTGCTTTTGAGTAGTGACACAAGGCTTCGCACTGGAATTGAAAGTTAATACCTATAGACAACAGATATTGAGACAGCTCACTTCTGTCTGACTAGTTCAACTTAATGTGCTAGTAATAGGCAAAGTTTGATTCTTTGTCAATGAGAACTTCAGACAAAAAATTATTGAGAATGCAATACTTATTTGAAAGACACATCTGAAAGCACGCTGAAACACTGACATTATAAAACCTGAAGACAAAATTAATGTATGTTTCTTGTGTTTTGCATTACCTAAACTCAAAGTCTTGCAAAACGCAACAAATAAAGTTAATCTCTCTACTTGCATGGTATACAGAATAAAACCTACTTAGCTCCCTACTCCCTGCTTGAATTTTCTCCCTCTCTCAAAAAAGTCAATTATTTTTTTGTTCCTTAAAAGGATATACAATAATAAGTATTAATAAAAACTTCTGTAAATTTTAACTCTTTTCAGAAAGGAGAGATCATCACTATCTGGACACTTCTCTTAAGAAATATCGCTCCATCTACAACCACAGATCGCCAGCAATGGACAGCATTTGTCACCTGACAATTGATATTTAACATACAAGGGGAAGTCCCAATCTTTACTGAAAACGCCACAAGAATTTTGACAGACAGAGCTTCTGTATTTCCTACATAAATACAGTACGCATGTGGTAATCCACCTGTAAAAACAAAAGGTTAAGGTAGCTCACCAAGGTATCATACTTTACATATGGAGCAAGCACTCAGAGAACACAGGTGAAGCAAGCCCTAATGAAGCCAGAGTCTCTTAGTGCATTTCTGAGGTTATGTCTGTTTAGGATAATGACTGCAGTTCCTGTAGACTTGCCCAGGCTAGTTCAGCTCCTACTTGCAGTGTATATCCACTGCAGGACACGTAGCACAGGCTGACTCTAAACCGCTTACCCACCACCTTAGCAAGTTTTGGAGCCCACCTTAGCCTGCTCGCAGTTGCAGCCACGCTGCCAGCAGTGCCCCTGAGCTAACCAGTTTAGGATTGCCTCGGGTACAACCGTATGGGCTATGCTCCGTGGTGGCGGCAGTGTAGATACACCCTTGGGCAACACATAAAGCAGCCTCCCAGAACAGGAACATAAGCTGCAGCAATGCCTTACACTTGTTCTTCATTGTATGCTGTAGCCCAGCTTCTGACAACGATTTTTTTTCACTCCTTACCTCTCTACCAACATATGCTCCCAGCCAGGATTTGCCAGAACATCATTTCATGTCACCCTGCATCATTTATTTCTTTTTACTTACATATTAGCTTTAGATCTCCTTTTATGCTATTGAGACCCTTTTACTCAGCATAGGGATGTTTCAGCAGGCATAATGCTCTCAACTATCATATCCAAGGGATTTAATAGTTTAATCACTGCATTACAATTTCTTTTAAAAATGTACTGCTCAGACAAGTGCCTTAATGACACAAAATCTGTAAAGCCTTTTTTTGTTCGTTTTTTTTGTTTTAAATCAGAAACTTCAATGTCCAAACAACATAAATCTGGTCTCAAACCACTGAAAGTTTTATTCTACTTACAATATATATTTATAGGCCCAGAACTGAAATATACTGTGGCAAAATCATTGGAAAAGATGTATAGGGGTCTATAGACAATGTTGCAGCAAAACAGTTATTGTACATGAAGACTTCACATAGTTTCTTTACTTAATGTAGAAATTTTAAAATTCCACTGCTAATATCACCATTTCATTTTTTAACTTAGAAGAACAATCATGAAGATCTAAGAAACAGTCCAGCAGCATGGCAAAAATACTTAGCATTCACCTGATGTATTCTAAACATCTAATTTACATGTTAATTTACACTTAATTGATTAGTTTATCTATTGAAAACATACAACTTTAACCACTACTTGCAAAGATAGATATTAGTATTGCCTTACTATAAATACATATGTCAATGATTTCAATTTAATAGCCTTGGAGAAAAATAATCAGTCTGTTATAGATTCTCATGCTTGTGTCATGAATTTACAATTCATGAAAGTATGAAGAGAAATATGGTAACTAGCAAAGTCCTCTATACATAGCTCGGTAGCTAGAAAATTTTCCAGTTGCAGACTAAAACTGTATAGTGACTTGTTTCACAGCGGTTTACTTAGGTTGAGGGAGGTTCCTATGTATCACCATGAACCTCTGTCATTTTCAGCACTGTTGTTGTGCATTTAAAAAAAAAAAGCTAAAAGGTGCCTCTTCTGCAAATAAGTTTTCAGCCAATTATGGGGAAATTTACAATGAAAAGCAAGATATTCAAAGAAAAACAGAAAAAGCCCTTTAAGGAATGTAAAAAACAGAATCCTAGAGTGTTTAGAGTTATATTTGGAAAATTTCACCACTGATTTAAGAAGACTTTGTAGACAATGCACATTCCAGCTGTGACAATTTAAAGACATTACTGTTCTAGGAGAACAGCATCTAATCCCAATTTTAGTAACAAAAATGTGATACGGTAAACTATTTTTCTTGGGTCTGAAAGAGTACATTGAACAGGAGAAGTTACGAGGAAAATCATCCCCACAATATTATTCTGTTAAAGCTTTGTGAAAGAAAGTAAAATAAAAATATGAAAATAATTAAACATATTGTTCATCCAAATGAAAAGGTGATTTTCTAGAGCTTATTTCATGTTCACAGAATTCCCTCCTTGTTCCTTTAGAACTTTTTTATTGTTTCACAAAAGAATTTTCTTCAGAATACTTAGGAGATTATTTTCAATAACTGAAAATGTTACTATTTCAATCATACTTTCAAACATCTGCAAATTCCTAAAAGATGCCAAATACTTCAATTGTTTTGTAATAATAATTTTTCATTTTTCATACAATCCCCTTCTGGAGATGGAAAACTTGGATGCAAAGATCTTAATGTAAAGATTCCATGATATCAGAACCAAGATGAACAACTAGCCTTGTAACCCCAGTACTTCACTTTCCCACAAAAACTGAAAAAAATATTAAAAAAAATTAAAACATTCTCTAAGTCATGATTTTAAAACATATCAACCAACCGAGAGGGAAAAAAAACCCAAACCCTCTCTTTAAGATGTCAGAGCTGAATGGAGCCCAATCCAAGATCACTTGTTCGTGTGATTATTCCTTATAATAATTATTCATGAAACAGTTGCAAAAGTCAGCTCAGAATGCTTTTGGAGCTTCAAAAGAACAGTCTTGTTTTATTCTCTCTAACCTCAGGGTTCAAAATATCTCTACATGCTATTTTGTTTTATTGGGGCTCTGCATTATAATATATTGCATATTGTAATAGATGGAAAATCTAGTAAAACATGTTATTTATTTAAATATGTATTTAACTGTAGTAATGACTGGAAATAATTAGGACTCCCAAGTGTTTTTCTTCGAAATTGTAGTAATGCCTAGTAAACACAATGTTTTTCTTTGCCTGCCTTTCTAAAATAAGAAAAAAGGTTTCAGTACTTTCATAACTATCCATCAAAACAGCAATTCCAAATTTTGACCAGCTCTAAATTAGAATGTACTAATGAAAAAATTAATTTGACTGGAAATAACCTAATTGCAGAATGCTCAATAGCTTGGTTTAAAGTAGAAGAAGGAAATGAGAAGAAAATGTACTTTATTTTGTACTCATTTGAAATATGGAAGCACAATCTGCACTAAGCTTATAGCATTAGTAAATGTATCTGATTTAGCACCATATTTCATGGTCAAACTATCGGTTTATGTTTAAGCAGAAAAACATAATGAAGATTACGCACGACTATTAGATCAAGCCACTAAAGGTAAGAAGTACATTTGTAGTGGCAATCATGTTAAAAAGAATTCTCGTCTTTATATATATTACCGCTGATTCCTAGGACAATTCCTACAGAGCAAATAAATAACTCACTTTTCACCATCTATACTCCTTAATGTTTTGTGCAGTTCTTGGGAAAGCAAAGCTACCTTTGTATTAAAATAAAATCCTTAGTGGAAAAAAGTGACTTAAATTAGCCAAGAATAGTGAATTCTAGTTTCTAAAGTTCAGGAGTTGAAGTTTGGGGGAAAGTAGCATTGTTCATATTAATTTAGTTGTACAGTATGCAAACAGTATGTTATATCAGTACTCAGCAATCTACAGCATCTTAGCTTCTATGCTTTGGTTTTAACCTATTTAGACAAAGTGATTTGTGATATGATTACAGAAGCAACTGACTCACTTCCCCAGCAATTATGCTACAGCTTCATTCAACAGCTTAAACTCTCAAGCAGAGGGGTGGCTAGAAAAAATAAGGATGCTATCCAGGCATCCCTGAGAAATCCTTCTTATGCTATAAATGCATTAGCTTTCAAATTTTCAGTCAAAAAATAAGATAGACCTGTTAATTAATTTCCATGTTGCAAAGACAGCTTTTTTTTTAATTTTTTGTTTGTTTGTTTTAAATGCATTCACAGTGACGCTTATTCTTAGGAATAAAGACACCCAGTTCTTTGACAGATATTGTTTGGTCCCGTGTTTGAGCTAATACAGTTATTGGGTGGGGGTTTTTACATCTGCATAAGATAATTTGTTTTATCTGTGGAAACAGGCAACTCATACTTTTTTTCTTTAAGAAAGCAAGTTCAATATATACAACACACTGACTTAAATTCTCAAAGATGTCCATTCTTTCTTCTTACCAAATTCTATAACCTCTCCTCCATAAGTTCCCTTCTCTTAAGAACAATCACACATTCTTTTCAATTCTCAACAGCATAAATACTTTCTACAGAAAGGTTCCACAGAATATACTTTGGTGTCAGTCATATTAACTAGATAAGAATACCTACCTAATGGATTTATCACTTTCTTTTAAAAATTCCCAGTCCTACAGAAAAGACTTTTATACAATAACTGAAAATATGTTTGAAGGAGAGAGATTATTCTAGAAATTTTCAACTTACCACAATTACAGAGTAAGAGTTGATGAACAATTAGAAAATTCACAAAACTTACCAGCTTGGTGACTTGAAAAAGACACAGTGTTTGTATATTATGTATGATCCTTTTGTCTTTGATATTGTGACTAGAAAATGCTAACTAGCTCTTTCTTAGATACATTATCTTAACCATCATGACAACAACGCAGCATATTGTGAACTGTGGACATAAATCAAGGTGTGGATTATATAATTTAGAATCTAAATTCACACCATACTTCTAAGGATTTAAAAAAGCACTTTTTTGTCCACAACACAATATATTGCTTATATACTGTAGTTCTACATAGCTAAGTCTACAAATTACATTAAATGAAAACAAACAAAAGTAACAGAAACATATAAGCTAGAATGTGATAACTTACAGAAGCAGCTCTTCTGCAATTAACATCGCGATCAAATACTGCAGCAATAACCAATGCACTAAGGAAATAAAATATTGAGTATTAGTACCAAAAATATGAGAAGAAATGTGTAACACCATCATTTCAACATTTAGACTTCTAAGCAAAACACACAGCATTTCCTCTAAGGAGCTTATTATTTATAAATACAAGCCTAAACTAAAATTTGAGTTGAAATAACCACGTACTTCCTCGTTTCTCTAGTTTGCTGTGGACTTCCCATAGCATAAAGAGACAACTACCATCCTACTGTGTCAAGCAATTTAAGTATGCAAATATGTTTAGCTGCATAGAAAGTTTTCTTTTTTAAATATAGCAGGAGTTTAAAACTTGGACATAACTATCATCTCTAATGTGAGATTCATTTAGTGCAATTTTAAGTTAAAACTTGGAAATACAGTTTCTCAATAGCCAAACACACAGCAAATCTTATGTAGGGCTTATGCAAAACTGAAAGTTAAGCAATGGAAACTTGCAGCTATCTCTGCAAGAACAATCACAGCCTGTAAGTAACAAAAATCAGAAAACAATATGCAAATCCTGCTAAAAAGTGACTTGCAAGACATATTGCAAAGCAGTTTTTTTAAAAGGTGACTTGTAGATACAGAGACATGATTATACAAAACTATTTCTTTGTGCATGAAGTCTGGTAACCCTGCACAGTTTAATTCTTCTACCCCAAAAGAACTGCTTTTAAAAGATGTGCTACACAACAGAAGAGAGAGAATATATCCCAGGACATGACGTCTACAGCTTTAGAAATCCACCTCCAGCATTCAATTAACTTCAGTGACAAATAAACATCACTTCAGGAGAATCATTTAACCAGAAAATTATTCCTTTCAAACTCTGAAACTCTTCATTACATTATTTATTGACTCCAGGCAAAACAGGAAATAAATACTGGCTGAAAAGTAAATCCAAGATAGCTTTGCTTTAGCATAAAGATATTAATTACACTGATAATATCAAGCTTCCCTGGGTAGTGGCTATCAGTCTCCTACAGTGGAGAATACTGTGTTGTTAAAATTCACTGAAATGCATAATCAACATTGCCTCTGTAATTTCAGTTTATCTCCATTAAGAAAAATGAGACAGAAAGCAAAAATGAAATGAAAATAAACTCCAATAAATTGTTCAAAAGACAGTTAATGCTTTCTTATTGCTACTTGCATGAGCAATTCCTCCCTCTGCCACAAAGACATTAGGTGATTATAAGACAAAACACGGTCATCCAAATGATAGCGACTGGAAGAACAAATGTTCAGGAAGCATTCCATTAAGTAGCAGCATACATGGCTAGCTGTTGAAAAAGCGCGGGGTCAAATACATCATCTTCATACCATGTTTGCTAATTTTCTTCTCTGGCAAACTTAAAAATAATTTTAAAGGGACATTTAAGAAGTATATCGTTTTAATTATATGAATAGCTCCCATAAGTCTTTTAATTATAGAAGACAACATTCAAAACTAAGGAATTGGATGAAAATCGTCCTGGAAAGCAAAAAGAAGCAAATTTTTGCCTGATGTTTCTGATTATATGGACTATAAGGTAAAACATTATTTTGTCAGTTATGCAATATTTCAATATTGTTCTCTTCTGAGAAAACAGAAAAAAAAAAAAACCACCAAAAAAACCCTCAACAAGGCAGGAAGCTCAGAATCCAGAGTGTTGCCCTTACTGTGTCAAAGGTACCCTGAAGTTAAGCATTACAGAGTATTTCAGAGGAGATGTGCTGGCTCAGAGCAAAATCCTTCCAAGTCATTGTCTTGTCTCTGACAGTGGCCCAAAAGTGACACTTAGGGATGAGTGTAAGGACACACATATTAAATATTAACATACTGATTTGAAAGATTATGCAGTCTTTTCAAACTGGAAATGTTAGAAGACCGTCACTGGAGAATAAATACTGCTCTTTGAATTTCATAATTTCATAGTTAGACTTAAAATGTGCTTTATTAAATATAATGGAAAACAGTTTCAGGTTATTATACACAACAAGAGTTCAGCTTATAATCAAATTGTACTTTTCCATTTTTTCTTATTCTTCTGTTACCTCAAGACAAACCTGTATAAGTAAAACCAGCAAAACAACATACTGTCTATGTGATGCCACCTGAGTTATTCAGTGCTGCAACTGAATACCATGTTTAAGAAAAAAAAAAAACCAACCAACAACAAAAAACCCCAGGAATTTCATCATTGCCCCTGTAGCCCCATTATATTCATAAATCATATTGTAGTCACTGTTTTATGTTAATCCTTTTAATAGAAGTATTTTAAACTTATCAAACTACACGAATAATTTTTTCAAGTTAATTCCTATTTGAAAATGCAGACACAGTCTGCCGTAACACCAGGATTAGCAAGGAAGGCAACATGCCTAAGATGAAACATGTCTAAGGTGTCTTCACCTGTCTGCTTTGTCGTGGGAGTTTATGTGATACTCCACCAGGATTTCCTAACATAAAGAAACTGTTTATGTCAAACAAAGTGGGATTTTTTTTTTTAAGCTAGTTAAAGAATCATGTCTTGACTTGCCTGAAATGTACCACACCTGACTACTAACAGGTAGAGCAAAGAATGTCTTTGCATCTTGCAGGCTCTATGAAACACCTTTTGTAGTTCCTTGAGGTATATTTAGCCTGTATGCACGACAAGCAGTTAAGTGTATAGTAAACACAAATGGACTTTAAAAAGCAAGCTGCAATTCTATCAGTCAACTAATAATTCTTCCTTTCTTCCCTATCCCTTCCCCTTTCCCCCGAGTACTCAATTAATTGGCTTCAGGGAAAGTTAAAAGGACTCAAAGTATGTTAGCTGCTCACTTCCTCAGCCCAACACTGACCTCATTACCTTCCCCCGACAAGGCAGAAAGAATCAGAGAGCAGAGGCTGGCCAGGTGATGGACGTCACAACACAGAAATATCATGTTACCCTCTCCTTATAAGCACCAGATGTACCAGACAAAAAAATCTGAATTTTCTTTATCACCTGTAGCAGGCACTTCTAGTCTATGCTAGTCACAAGCAGCACAAAGCTCATCCTATTGCTAACCTCTGAGAATTTACTACTATTAATTCAAGCATACCACCCTGAAGCTGCAGGAAGAAAAAAAAAATAAACTCTCAAACCTCTTGCCAATTTGGCACAAAACCAAAATTTCCTTCCTGAGCCCAAAAAAGGGAAAAGTCTAACTTAGGACAGAAGACTCTCCTCCCGACTATACACTAGGTAAGGGAAAGCATAATATTCATCACAAGCAAAACAGTTTTGAACAATCCAAGCAAGTTAAAAAAAGGAGGCGAGACCTGAGTTCAGACCTGAGTCTGTTGAGAGCTGCTGCTGCAAACAGCCCTTTTCACACCTCTTCAGTCCTGCCAGTACCCCAACTGGAATGGCTACACAGTAAGCTGGATGATGAAAACAGATCCATGCTCAATTAATTTTTCTTTTGCTAGCTTTTTTCTAAAACCAGAGAAGCTCCCCCATTCACTTTATCACATGCAGCTATGCTATGCTCAACTGCAGGAGCAATGCAGATGAAGGAGCAAACAAAAGAGCCTGCTTCAGCCAGCACTGCTAGGGGAAAAGGCCCTTCAGAATACAGTCTCAGATTTAATTCCTCCTGTTTATCTAGGCAAGGAGAACGTCTGAGGAAAAGGAGAAATGCAGTGACCATTCCCACTTCTACACTGCATATTTCACAGTCCCTTTAAGCCAGCTTACACTGAGTTCATACTTTCTGCTAGCCACCCAGCATCCTACACCGTTCAGTGTGTTACTCCAATCCCAAAGTTTTGGGGTAAAATGAAGAAAGTATAATAAATACACATGTGGAAAAGAACATTAAGAAAAATGCTTAGAACAGGAGTTATAAATGCTGCTATTAAAAAAAAAGGAAAAAAAGGTCTATGATGCCCCTGCAGGAAATAACTTTACACAAGTCCAAGACACAGTAGGCACACAACTCTCTTCTAAAGGTAACATTCAAATACATAAAAGAAGAAAGCTATTCTCAATATTTCATCATGGTACAAGATGTAGCTCAAAGCAATGCTTCAGATTTCCCCAATTCTGCAGGACAATCTTGCCCTGGAGCAAGCTACATCATTCATCCATAGCCACACCTTCCTTTTTTTTTTCCCCTCTTCAAAAACAACGCACCACCGCAGGGAAGGCAAAGCCGCCTGCACTCCTACACTGTATGCACTATTTGTGTTAGTATTCTGCTGAACAGGAGATAGCAATTAGATCTTTCTAAATAACGATTTATTTATTGATTACCTACACCATCGAATGACAGATAAATGAAACTACATTCTGACTATGCAACAGTTCCAAATAATTAAGATAGCCAGCAACAACTTAATCACCATAATTGTGTAATAGAGTAGAAGTATGTTTTTCTTTTTATATTTGTTTAGGTTTTAAACAAAACAGCTCAGCTTCTTAGTGTGCACCTGCCACTTTACACACAGTAACTTCCACACCCAAGGGGGCAAGAATCAAATTACCCGTATTTCCAAGTTATATTATGTTTAACTTTCCTCATAGGTAAGCTTGAAAAGAGAGCATGCGTGTAGAGACTGGGAGAGAAAAAAGCTCACTCAAGTAGTGCTTTTATAAAGATATGCTTGAATAGCAACTTCAGGACATGCATTTCAAAACATCGTAAGGTTATCCTGCAATAAAAGTGAAGTTTCATCTATTTTGCCAAGAATTTTCCTTTTGTGGTCCTGTAGTTTGAATACATCAGGCAAGGTTTTAGGAACCAGTTTAACTAGACTTTAAAAAATAAATAAGCATATGTGAGTAAGTGTATCTTGTTGAAATATGGATAGGGAAAAAATACCAACGTGTAAAATTACAAGCAAGTACTATTTGAACTACTCTCCAGCGAGTATTTCTACTAAGTGTTTTCCATCTTTTTTC
Organism: Haliaeetus leucocephalus; assembly: GCF_000737465.1. Lineage (NCBI taxonomy): Eukaryota > Metazoa > Chordata > Aves > Accipitriformes > Accipitridae > Haliaeetus > Haliaeetus leucocephalus. Next base: position 3,077,276 of record NW_010973093.1, on the reverse strand, counting down.
TTTTTCTTTTTTTTTTTTCCTCTCATTAGAAGAGGAGTGGTAAGGTCAGGAGGGAAAAGGGCTGATCTACAATCTACAGCAATCTAAGTTTGTAACTTCAATATTCTGACAATTTCATCACTTAATAACAGAACATTCATAAGAAAGCAGAGAAGAAACAGCTATCACTGAATATGGAGACAGATATTTCTTTTAAAACATTGCCATAAATTTTACTAAAAAAATATGATTTTATACAGTTTAAGGTGATTTTTCACTAGTCAAAAGTGAAATGTTTATGTCCCTTGGCTACTGAAAACACAGAAAACAATGTCTTTCCATTACACGATGATACAACTTTGCAGGCAAGAAAAGGAAAAAAAAACCCAACCCTCCACCAAATTACCCCTCTGCTTTAATTTGTAACTGCTGTACCACAGTCTGAATGGGGTGTGGGGCAGGACCCAGTTTAAGTAGCGTAATTCCGCTGTATTTTCATACCCAAGTGAGTTTCCTGCAAGATACACTAGCATGTGCCAAAGGCCATGACATGAAGTAGGAAGACATGAAGCAGCTCACTGTTTAAGTCAACAACTTCTAGTTACCACCAGTGCATTTACTCTACCATGATGACCGCCTTGCCTTTCGAGTCTGTGTAGCAACCAGCTACTTATGCTCCAAGTTCGGCATTATCTGTGTTCCTCCAGCCAATTAAACAGCAGTGTTAAAGACTGTGAATGATGGATAAACCATTTGCAATTTCTAGCACCAAGATGAGGCAAACTCTTCAGGATTGCAATCACTCATTACAATTTTTTAAGGAAGTAGTATTTTCCTTTCAGGTAAATGATTTATTATTTTTCTGTAAGAATCCAATAGCTTGTATTCTTATATAGGCAGCTGTTTTTGCTGTGTAATTCAGCTCACAATGGATATTATGTACTTTGTTTCAAGATGCTGAGTTCTGCATTTTTTTACGGGTAGCAACAATTTGCTTGTGGCTAGAAGTATGACTCTTCTTTAAGTAAAACAGTGACACACCTAAGGCTAGATTTAAAAAAAAGCTGTATGTAATTATCGGCTTGCTGACACAATAGGTGAAACTGTGTGTCATACTTTATTTGAATATTTTTTTTCACCGTTTCTCTTTGCAGTGGCAATTCTACCTTCAAGTGCTGATTATATTTAGAAAAGGTATGGCCAACATAACTACCAAGATTTTTAAGTAAAGTCTTAATATAGCATTAATACTTGCTAAAATACTGTGCAGATTTGTTAGAAAACTAAGCATATACAAACCACAACACCTTACAACTGATCATAAGCAATTTTCAGATTCCCCCTTGCTGTCCGCCCTGTGTCTCTCCACTCCACCAACTTACTCCAAACAACTGAGGTTGTCATAGCTGGCATAGCCACAGCATTAATTGGTATTACTACCATAGGTAGAAGATATCAACTATTTTCATTTGACATTTTCCTAAAAAGAAAAGAATTTGTCTCCAGAACAGTCTGAAAGCTAAAAGCCAGGAGCTTCTTCAGAAACATAACCTCCTTCATACCTGTCCACAAGTTCCCACCACCAGCTTTGTGACAGTAAAACAAAATACCACAAACCATGAAAAATCAAAATGGTGAGCTTGCATCTAACATATGGAGAACAACATTGTTTTGCACCATGGTGGGGTAAAAGGAGTAAAAGAAATATATTGCTCAAAGCATCATGAGTAGAAGAAAAATACTCATAAACAGAACAGATCAGAATTCTGATAAATACAAGGCTTACACACTCACACTTAGGCCTTTTTAAGTTTCACAAGGAACAAGCTTGCCAGACCTTAAAAGAAACCTTAAAGTTGTTCAACTAAGTCAGAGGATGGAAGCAGAGGACTTATTTTCATAAGGCTGCTGACCAAATCTACAAAAAGGACCAGTTTTGAACCAGACTTTAGTATTGGTATGGCTACTCTCATCCTGAAGATTTGCTCGCAGTGAGAATATAAATGTATTCCTGCAAGTTAAAAGATAGCAGTAAATAAATCTGCACAGCTGGTAACAGCCTGCTAGAAACATTTGTTAGCATTCTGGTCATGAGTGTCACTGTGTCTTCGTTGCTACCATTGCTCGTGCTGGTTAGATTAAAAATAGGAAATACAACCCAAGATGTAATCACATCATTATTTCACTGTGCAAACGCATCTTTAGGTACCTTTATGTTAAGAATTTCATACTATATATAATTTACCATGAACTCAGCTAGAAGGGAATTAAATATGATCCTTCAAAATAAAATATTTCTTTAATAACTTACTATGGCAAGTATCACTGTTTCTAGCATGCTTAACTGAAGCAGGTGTGTTCTGGTGCACCACACTCTCTGAAAGTCATCCAGAGACAGTGGATGGCATCATGTTCTAGCACAGCTTGGTGTTACAAGACTCCTCTCCTTTAGTATCTACACTATTGTACATGAAACATCATCAAAACATGAGGCTGCTTTATCAGAGAGAAAAGGCTAAGATGTCTTAGAATTTTTTTTCTGCTCACTTCAGAGAAAAGACATGACAGCTTAAAAAAAAAGAAAAACAGCGTTTGGCCTGAAGAAATTTGACAGCAAGTTCTTAGACAGAAAGATTTTATCAAGGTCTCAAAAAACCCCAGGAGCAAGTACCACACAGATAAGAGACACTGTTGTGTGACGCTGCATTAAAGGACCAGCACTGGAAAGTGGGGATACAAGGATGAAGGAATAAAAATGGACATGTAGGTCTTACATACTGTCCCAAAGAACTTTAAAAACAAGTTTTAAAGAGGAAAGAAAAAATTACATATTCTTTGGGAACCTGATGAGCTAAGTTAAGTAATCCTGTGTTTCCAAAACAGGCTTTTTGGATGAGATTGAAATAGTTCCGTCAGTCTCTAGAAGTTGAAACAGATATCCAGGACCACAAACCACTGTATAATCCAAACTTTTTTTTTTTTTTAAAAAAAGATAATACTAAATGACTACTGATCAAAACTCCTCCGATGGAGACAAAGATGTCTGAGTTGCTCCTATCAATGGTTGTACTAAAAGCCTGCCAAGAAACTGTTAGAAGCTACCTCTTTGTGTTTGCAGTGCAAATCACCCGTTAAAGACACCTCAAAATGTCAGCCAGTGTGCTGCCAACAAAAAGACTAAATGCTAAAGAGAGAATCCCACAAGCAAATAGGAGGAAAAGCATGAGATGAAAGAAAAAAGGTAAAACTAATTTGTATCTGCAAAAATATCATCAGTATTAAGTGAAAAGCTGCACCAAGTTCTAGTCCACCATTGCAGTATCACAGGTTTTCATTTGAAAATCTTTTGAAAATTTTGCTTTTGAAAGTCTTTTGAAACAGAAACCAAATCTTCTTAAACTTCCTCAATCTGTTTGCTGAGCTAACCATAAAGCAGGTCATTAAGCAGACAACAGATGACTGCCCCCCACATCCCAATGCTCTCCTAATTTCTTTGAATCTTCTTACATTGCATTTCTTTGGATTTTTCTTTGGTTTTCTTATGACAGGTAAACAGAAGGAAATTAAGTCATCACACTTGATAAGGAAATATTTAAATGCATTTCAATCCGAAAAGTTAAACTGCATCATACCACAACAGAAAGAAATTTTAGACTTCAACAATTACACAGAAAGCCAACGGTACTGTTTACATCATCGTCATCCCACCTATATTCAATGCTTTAAGATATTCAGCATATCTGTTAGCATGAATCAGTGAACTTTATTAAAAATTGTCACAGAGAAACAAAAATATCCATTCCTTGGCAAACAAAATCCAGAGATGAATTAATTTCATTCATGTTATATGAGACACACTGGCTACTTTTTAACCATGAAGGTATTTCCCCTAAATAGATGTATCACTTTTGGTCAATATGTAATTTTAAATTTCTTAAAGATAGAGCATTAGACTCGTAGATCATTAACTTCTAGAAGATACAGAATTAGACTATTAGATTAACTTCTAGCTCCTTCCTAATTTTGAATAGATTTTAAAAATTAACTGTAAATAGCTCAGTTTCTTTTTGCCACAACTTACCTTGAAATCTGACTAATAAATGGTATCAGTTCTGCAGGATCGTAAGCACGAGCAAAGGCCCAGCAAACATAGCATGCTGCATCTCTCACGTTGGAACCCACGCTGCATGCCCCCCTCTTCTCGTCATATGTCAGCGCTTTCAAAATGACAGGAACAACTGTTAAATTAAAAAAAAGTACAAAAGCAACAATTAGGACCATACAGTGAACCAAAAAAAAGGTATGAGAGCATTCAGTGATTATTAGAGAAAAGACACAGGGTGGAGTTGTGCGTTCCGAAAGAAAAGAAAGCATGGGTCTTAATGTGTGCTAATTTTGTGATTAGAAAGAGCTGGGTTTTTTAATACACTATTTTGCTTCTTTGGCAGTAGCAGTTTATTTTTTTATTTCCTTCACATATAATTCAATGATAATTAAAGGAAGTGGGTTACATGAGAAGTAACATTGATATCCTTTATCACTCAGTGATAGATGTTCAAAGCCAAAGTAATTTTAAAATGCAAAATTTTAAAGTGTCCATTTTTGAAAGTAGTGGACTTTTAAGTATTACAGCAGCATCTATGATCATAAAAAAAAATTCTTAAGAAATACAGTATTGTAACTACCATAAAATAATCAGTATCCATCTATTAGCAGGCGACATTTATCATAGTAGAAGTCCTATGACAAGTTCTTCTTAATTAACAATGCTTGTGAATCATCAGCATACCAATCTTGAAAGGGACTTAAGCACAGTTTTTGTATAATCTTAAAGCAAAGTGACCGCACCAGCTACTAGGAAGACAGTTAACTCTATCCCAGCTGAAACTAGGACACATGCTTAATGCAAAAATTATGACAAACAAGTAAACCATGATATTTTATTCCCCATAGAGCTGCTACTTTGAGTGACTTCAGTGCAGTGTTTTAAGCTTGAACCTATCAGCACTGCCAAAGTGCACAGATCATAAAGACAGAATATGTATAAAACTGCAATGTAACCTAGAAATGCAAACAGGTGGGCTTTATTCTCATTTCTGCTTAGACATCCAAAACAACAGTGATGACTACATGCCTGTTCACCAGCACGGAATGATTTCATGCAAGACCAGAAGCCTTTGATGAAGGAAAACAGTACACCAAAAAAAAAAAAAAAAGTCATCAATGTTTTTTTTTTTTTTCTATCAGTCATGTTAATTATATCAATTTCACCAACACATTTGTTTTCGTTAGACAGTGAGGAAATAAACGAGGAGATATTTGCAACCTAAACAGCAATATGGAATCATGCACTGCACTTCCAAATGTACTCAAAATGCACTTAAATTGATTCTAATGCCCAAATTCGAAAATGCTGTCTCATGACATCCCATTCTCGGAAAAGAGTAGCATTACCTGTGTTCATTAAACAAATCATGATCCAAAAATCAACTGATATGATAGCCATCTTATCCAAGGCAGCTCTTAGAAATGAATGTATCAAGCATTGTTTCTTGATTTAATGGACAACCTGACAAACTTTGGATTGAGTATGGTTTAGCCAATAAAGGCCTAAAAGCTACAGACATCAATATAACATATGTCTCTGTGCCACATTCTATTGAGGGAGCTCCAGAGGAAATGCAGCTGCACAGAGCGTAAGCCCAGGCTGAGCACTGCAACCACAGTGGGTCAACAGTACACGACAGCTCTTCTTTTTTTTCTTTATTTTCTTTTTTTTTTTAATCATATTGAGGAAAACAGAGCAAGCAGAGTAGTAAAAGAGGAGTAAAGGCAAATTAAGATCCCAGAATCTTATCACAAAGGCTTTATAAACACAGGTACTGTTATTATAAGGAAGTAACGAAAAAAAGCTTGGGAAAACAAGTAGATTAAGAATTTCACTTTCATGCTTATATCCCCATCAAAACTGCAGAAGTCAATAATGTTTTTCTACAGATAAGAGAGCTTCCAAAAACTTAAAGAAGAATACTCTTACCCAGTTGTAGTAATATATTGCCACAGTTTATGAAATACTATATATATGCAAGGCTCCCCAGAGGGCCTTCTTTTGGTATTTGCAAATCCAGATATATAATTTGAATACATCTTTCTCCAGATGGCATGTCTTTAATAAATGAATAATGTCTGTAGAAACAACAGCCTCTAGAGAAAAAAAAGAAATAATTTCTCTCCTGATTCTCTTTCTTGTATCAAGTTTATCGAATGCATCTTTTTTCCTTAGAAAATACTTGTCAAAAGGCTGTATTTCATTAGCAAACTGTGCCTGGATATCCTTGAGTGGATATAATCAGAAAATAATTAAACTTCAACGTACAGTTCATCACTGTATGCCTGCTACTTTAAACAAAAAAATATGCACCACAACTGGAGAAGGGAAGTGTTAAAATGCCATTTAAATTCATTTTAACCTACTAAAGAAAATAAAGCAGTAATCAGAGGGATGGACAAGATATGACTATTAGGAGCACAAGCACTACATGGGAAAAAAAGCAATTCCCATTCAGGAACAATGATACAGCAAAGATGGATGGGTATTTGGGCACTTCCCAGTTCCGAAAGAAACTGCAATAAAAATCTTTAAAAATGTTGACTAGCTTGTTCTGAAAAATGCTGCATCAACTGATGAAAAAAAAATGGAATTTGCTGGTTCTACAGGAACACTTAAAACAGATGCCAAAGGCAATTTTGCAAAGCTGCTGCAAATTTCCTTCAGCATGGGGTGATTACTCCAGCTACTTTAGACAGCTGTGAGTGCACTCTCATCTCTCCATGCACTGAAGGAAATGTGGAAGAAGGACCCACAAGCAGCTGTTCACATTTTTTCTTTCATACAGATGATACAAACCATGTTTTTTCAATTCAGGGCATTAATTTCCCAAATAGTAGGGACAATACCAAATAGCACCTGGCTTATTAGGGTCAGTCTAACACAGAAGTGATGCTGCCCGGGTCTGTAACAGCAGTTACTAAGAAAACGCCAGGAACAGCAGCACTGTTACTCTGAGCAGCTCAAGCTTTCCCTATTATCTTGCAGCAGGCCTTTGGACTCACACCTCTTTGATGTCCTACTCCTGTGTCTAGGACTCAAAGCGTTGCTGCTACAAGAGAAACAACATGACTGCAAAGTCTGAAGAGCAAAGAGGGTTAAAGAAGAGGAAGGATACAAAAGTAGACATTTAGAAGGTGGGAGAAACAGGGAAAACAAGGTGAAGTATGCAGCAGTAAGGGCTAAGTAAATATAAATACAACAATGATAACAAGAAGGGAAATGCTCATCTAGGGGTCATCTGTTAAAGTTTTCATGCTATCACTGGTCAAATATTTACTTGTGGACTATGGGAAATAACATATAAAAATTGCTCCTGACAAATGTTGGCATGTTTGAAAAAGTGGGTCCAGCATTACATTTCCTGTTGGTATTTAGGAGTCATAAAAACCCAAAAGAAACAATATCAAAAATTCCAGGTTTCACTTCATTCTTTACCCTAGAGTTCTTCAAACACAATGCAGGTTTTTTTTCTGCTGTGGCTTTCTACAGTGTCAGAAGAGCCTGGCTGAAGGAAGTCATGAAGGAGCAATACAGGCAAAACCATCTGTAGTATTTAGTCCTCTGTAACTGAAATATCTTAGAAAAGACCTTCCTAATCCACAGTTTGACAGACTCTGTGTTCACATTAGCTCATGTACACTTTTCATCTTCAGTCTACACACAAAATACTAAGTTAAATTTTATTTAACATTTTTCTCTGATTTAAAACTGTTCACATTCATGCTCTTCTAAAGCGTTGTTTGATACACAAAGCAGCAATGACATTCAAAGCTTTGTAGTCTGCTTCTGCATTTTGCATGTTATGCAATTTCATTTCACCATTATAATCACCTCTCAGATATTCAGTATAGTCACAGTGTTGTACTGTGCTGCTCTGTACTGTTTCAATTTTTCAGATTTAAGATCATGTTGAATTCATACCTAAAACCAATTTATTAAAAAAAAAAAAAATCCAGAAGAAACTTATTTTAGTTTGGAAGGGCAGAGACAAATTTCTTTATTTCTGAAATTATGAACATACCTTTTTTATTTAAAAGTAGGAGGCCAGGAGATACAACAAGGAGATTACCTGAATTGTTACTTAACTTTAAAAGGTACCATTTCTTTCATAGATCTACACTAGAAGTTTGCCATTAAAAACAGAGAATAAATAGTGTCCACTCTCAACCTAATTATTAAAACAATATCCACCTGTTTAGGTCTATGAACACTCAAGAAAATACAGTCACCTTTACCTGTAGCCTAGAGGTATTAATAAGCACCTGTTACACTCCACCCTGCCTTACCTAACTACATAACTACAGGTTGCAACACAGGTCTTTGCTCAAGCCTTGTGAAAATAAAGAAACAACTTCTGGCTTCAAAGCATTACAAACAACAGGATTTTTTTCTCATACTGGAGACAGGTTGCACAGATATTTTACTTTTTAGAGACAGGTTTTAAACAATCAGATGCTTAGCACCTTTCAGGTGCAGGTGATAGACACTGAACACCTAGTTAAGAAAACTCATGGAAGACATTGTATTTTGAAAGGTCACATGTATGTAAATAGAAAATGCCTCATACTATTCCTATTAAAAAGTGCCTTTAAAAACATACTTTACACAAACCTAGACTATAACACATACCATCAGGAGCCCTATGTTACTTTAACTTCAGATTGTCATTTTTTTAAATTTATTGCAACGTTTATCATCTAAAACATACAAATACAGCAATTAAACAAACAAACAAACAAACAAACAACAACAAAAACCTGTTCCTTCGCCTTAGGTCTTGTCTCCACAAGAAAATTGCAAAATTTCATGACAACTCTATTTCATTTAAAACAGATTTTCACTGGATCTCAAGTTAATTAAGAACTCTCTAAATTTAGTTTAAAACTAAAATATGCCACTCTTAAAACAGATTAAGCTAATGTTACCTCTTAGATAAGTCTTAAATTTTGGTATGAAGCCTTTATGCAGAGAAGCCTTCTCAATTCAAAAGTAATATAGTGCAAAACCTTCTATTTTAGAATTATAAAACATTAAGAAAAAATACTACCAGAAAAAAAAGGATGTCTGCTATTACTGAAGGAAGTATTGTACACAATGTCACTGTAGGAGCAGCTAAGAACATTACAATTAATTAATCATGACGTTTAAGCACACTTATAAATATCAGTACAAAGAATAATTTTATTCTTCAAATTTTTCTTCAACGAAACTAACTCATTGCAGAAGTATCCTTCGGTACGTTCATCCACTTTGTGAGCCTCAGGCATAAAAAAAATTGTAAACAGCCATACCTACAGTATGTCAGCTTCCCATGTTTTAAATAGCATACCTATCACTATCATTCATATGCTAAAAAAAGAACTCTGGCTTTTCAGTGTAAAGAATTTCAGATTTGAGACCACATGCTCTTACATGGCACTCTAACATCTTTTAGAAAAAGAGGCAGGTCCTAATCATAACTTCATTAGGGCTGTTATACTAATATTTAATATATCAACACGGATGCAAACATAGATAATTTCAGGTTAGGCTCATTATCAGAAATAAATATTTGTTTAAAGTTCTGCCAAACATTTATGATTTGTTCTCATTTTCTGTACAAGCTGTCTGCTTCAGAATTTACTCTTAAAGGACTATTTCATCCAGAAGATAAATTAGCCAGTGAGGATCAGAAAATGCACATGCTGCTTTGCCTGTCGAAAAATTCTCAGTGTTTCTGTGAAATGCTCTAACATTGCATCCTGTAGGGCAAGTGCCTACAACTGTCAACAGGTGGCCTCTCTTCTCTCATTCCTGCACCCCATTCTGACCCAGTTAGGAGTTTGCCAGGGAAGAAGGAAAGAGTATCACAATTCATGCATGCTCAGAAGATATGTGAGAATTTAACAGCTGAAGTCTCTTAAGCTGCCATAACTTTCTCACAATTCTTAATACTGACCCACGTATATGAAGCTATATATATGCATATCCACAAACCAAATAAGCATTTTCTAACCCGTGACTATGAAGGGCTGTGTCTGTCTGGTTGCAATCTCAGTTCAGTCTCTCACTACGTAATGAATTAAGAGAGTCTTTAATTATATGATCACGTGATTTTTTTTTTCCATGGACCTATCTCAGTCAGCACACAGGTAAGACCTGCTCTAGCAATGAATCACAGCTAGGCAGCAAAGAAGATTGTTGTCTGCCTCACTGCTGAGGGAGGAAAATATGTAATGCAAAGACTGGCTTTCAGGCAGAGAGAAGGGATTGTCGGTTAAGTTGGATGTTGCCCTAAAGAACTACATTCTAACTACATCTCTATCAAAGACTTACTGTTTGATACCAGTCATATTAATTACAGTATTTAAAAGAAATGGATGCTGGCTGTCATTTCCAAGGTATCTTCTTCAATAAACTAATGGCAGGTTTGCAGAAGTGCTACAACACTGAAGTTAGTGTGAGCTTCTGAGTATGGCAAGGGGCCAATGAGGAAGCAGACAGATCTAGATTTTGGCCAGTCTATCTCAACATCATTATCTAATGCAGCCATAAAAACTCAAAATATTTAAGCTCCCCTAGCTGGCTACATTGAAAGACCTGCAGCTGACCTAAGACAGTATTGATCTAGCTTCTCTGAAGCACAGAGTACTGAGTATTTTGGGGATTCATCTACCCACTAACACCCAAGGCCATAACTAGAGACCTTCATACAGGTTTACAGCTAACAGAGCTCTTCCTTTAACTTAACCAGGAGCAAACTGCAGTTTAAGGACACGAAGAAACAGGCTTATGAAGGAATCCTACTAAGCAAACGAATTACTTACTCTGAAGGAGTATAAAATTTCGTAAACTTTTAACACTGCATGTCAGAAAAGAAAAATCACCAAAAAAACCCCAACCTTTAGGCTAAGGTTGTGCAACACTGAGATAAACCCTACAGTGAAAAAGCTAGAAGCAATTCATTGTCATTTATTCCCTGATTAGTATTTATACCATTTCCCAGTTGCGCTGGGGGAGGGACCTTTCCTGCTACGGCTTCAGCTATGGCATTTATTCTTGCTCATACCTGCTGGCTAGTGGAAAAAAAAAAAATCTGCACTATTTATAATGCTTCCTTGCTAATTTGAAAACTATTACAGTGACATATGCATTATAACTTTTAAAAATACTATTCTCAAGACCATGCATCATTTTTAAAGTTCACCTGGGTGTTAGAGAAAAGGAATTCTTCTGTAACCAGCCTTTCAGGTTTGGGCGTTCTCTATTTTCTCAGAGTCCACCAAAGACAGGTAGATCTTTTTTTCATTTCTTCCTGTATCTATGATGAAAAGTACCTAGAACCTTGCCAAAAGCCTCATGGTTAACTACCGCTACAGAATAGACTAACACATTTCAGAAGCCTGACTTCCTGATGCATCGTCCTCCAAAAACCCTGGCAGCTACAAATCAGTATCAAGCAACTAATTCTGGAATATGAAAACACAGAAGGTGATCCTTAAAAACACAGTATGTGAACAAGTTTAGGAAGTTACATAGTAGATTTCTATAGGCCTATTTAAATCTTAGTCCAAGTTAAACCTCTTTCTAGAACACACTTGAAAACAGTATTGTTTTTACTTTTTGGTTTTTCTTCTTTTAATAAATGGCACAGTGAAATTGGACAAGCAAAAATGCTCCTTTTTTCATTGTGTGTAGAGTTTTTCAGACTTTGTTTGGTGTTGTTTTTTTTTTAAGTATATCAAGCTATATATAAATATCAGGAAGCACCATTCTCTGTACTCTCAGGTAAAATATACAGGAATCCAATCTCTTATCAATACTAGCAAATATGCAAGCATTCTCTGCACCAGAACACAGATAATCCGGTACTATCACAGGGCATGTATCCACTCTAACCAAATCAATAAGATATTTGCAACAGAAGCTGAGGGAATTTTAAAATTGCAGACAGAGAAGTCATGCATACAGATATTCTTTCAAAACCATAGCATCTGCTATTGAGCTTAGCTGCATCTATTTGAAACTTTCTGACAGCACGAGAGACATTTAATACAAACTTTTCACCAAAAATATACTTGACAATAGGACATTTTTAAAACAAAGAAAAAATGTCAACTGAAGCAACCGTTTAAAAAATGTGCTTATCATTCAGCACAAATAATACACAAAGTATTTCCCTAAGCCAGAGTCTTTTTGGATACCGGTAGCATTGTGTCTGACCTCTTTGAAAAGGTAAAAAGCATACTAATTTTGTCACTGAATCCCAAGACAACATAAACTGCCAAGTCCCCTCTCAAATCTCTCAGCCCCCTCACTAACTGCAGTACTTAACTGTAGACCTCAATGCTCCCCACTTTCTTCTCACACTATGTTTCTCCTTTTATTCTGAAGGTTATTTATAATCAGAAGAAATAAATTCTGGTTCTTCACGCATTGGTTTTTTCCACTCTCTCTACTTCTACCCTTTCTATTTGTTCCAAGATTTAAAAAGTCAAATTTAAGATTTGGATCACTTGCATTGACCCACCACTAGCAGACTTCTGAATTAGCCATTATCTGTGTATTTCATCAGCATTGTGGCCTTCTGTTTAAATGTTGCTTTTATTGTTGCCACAATTAAAAAAGGAGAGAGGGATTGTTAGATTGCTTCAGTCTATTCACTGTGAATAGGTAAGGGTATATAAAAAGACAGGCAGATCAAAAACAATGTCTTTCTGGCTGGAATCCTCCCAAAATAAGCACTAATTCATTGCAAGTGTAACCATGCAGCTCCTCCAATCTTCTTTCCCTGGCTTCCTTTTCTTACTCTTCAGAGATGCAAATGTTTCCAACCTTACTTTAAACATACCTGATTTTACAGTAAAAATAGGACCACATAACGCACAACAAACAAATGAAAAAAAAAGAGCAAGTTATCTTTGACTGTGAAACACTAATAGTTCTACCGCTGATTTCATTTAAGAGACTTTTTCTGGTGTTTAAGTAGAGAAAGTTTAGGCTCCTAGCCATTTAGCAGATACAGCTGCAACTATTCAGTGGTCAGCAAGCCACTGAGAGAGTTTAACACCAGAACACTTTTAATCTCACCACTGACATATTAAGAACGCCTAGGAAGTTTCATGTTCCTATATATGACACACCTTATTAGCTAGAAAGTTTATACTATGCTGTCATCAAGAGAAATTTTAATAACGTCCTTTCACAAGCAAACCAGAAATTCAAGTAAACTAGGATTCTCTTGTTTGTTTAGTATTTATCCCCACCCAATTAAATAAAAACCCCCTATAAATAATAGTCTGAAGCCTACAAAACCACAAATACAGCACAAAACAAAAGATGTGAAATCATACTGAAACCACACTGAAATATAAGTTTTTGGCCCTAACATATGCTGTACAGTAAGAAATGTTTCATTTAGGAGTGCTGCAATTCCAAATGTAGAAATTCACACAAATACATCATCAGATCATAAGATTTTAAATTACTTCTGGCCATTGGGGGGGGGTGGGGGGGGTGGAGGGTAGTTTTCCCTACATGCAAATTTAGCTTCATGACCTGTTCTAAAAACAACTGAAATTTTACAGCTAAATGGTAACATGTAACTTTGAACTCCAAAACATAACAGACAAACTGCAGTTCAAGAACTGCAAAGTTAGTATTTTTTTAATGGAATAAAACATCAGATTTCACTTGCTGGTTTATATTCCCCACTTTTAAAATTTATTTAAATAGTAGACAACATATAGTAAGCATATAAATCTTTATAAAATTTGACATGTTTCAAAGAATAACTGAAAGCTAAGAATATTTTGAGTCTAGGAGTATTCATTATATACCTCACTGCTCTCTTTGTCAGAGCGGCATCACAGCAGCACAACGCCAATTATGCCTTGAAGAAAAATGTGTGGGACTGACTTAATATATATTAGAACTGCACATGACACAACTCAGGTCCTACTACTGGATTCAACAAGAAAAACTTCATCTAGGTGAGAGAACTGTCTTAGAGTCTCTGGCTTAAGTCTTAAAATCAAAGCAGAAAAGGAAAAAATATTCTGCATGAAAAACACTTCAAAAATAATAAATTTTAAAAGGGAATTATAACCAGAGCATCAAGTAGAAACTGAAGAAAGGTACATTTTACATCTCTGCTAGAATGACTGGCAATGAAAAGAATGACTATTAAAAAAAAACCTTCTTATAAACAGTTCATAGTTTTGCCCACAGTGTCAATTTGTGATGTTACCTACTTCCCCCAAGGTGTTTCAGTGCCCAAGGGCGAGGATGGGAACTAGAAGGAATATCATCCTAGTTCCAGGCCAAACACGAACAGTACAGGCCACAATAAATATCTAAAAATATGATCTGCAGTTACTATTAACTGCTGAGCTTTTATTCTTTTCCCATACAAATAATTTGCTCTAGTAATCATGAACAAGTGGCTCACAAACATCAGCAAGGTAATCTGCCCAGACATATCTCCGAAGTCAGGGACTGGAATCGTTATGAAAAACAAAGGCACATTTCAAAGGTGTTATTCGAAAAGCATTAAGACTAATAACTATTCATATGGGATGGAAGAAAATAATTATGAGAATATTGTACAAGAATCATGTAATGTTTTCGGGCACAGCATGAGTTACAGCAATTATATTCAAATACATTTGCCCCCTTCCTGTCTGAAGGACTGGAAGACATTCTTCCAAAAGGACTGTCTTGAACATTTAGTTCAAAGCCACACATCTAGATACATAACTAAGATGACAAAGATAGAAGTGAATATTGCCAATCACACAATTCTAAGATGTTTCCTTTATATGGCAAGCTAAGCTTCACTAGCTCCATGACTATCAGTGTTCAACTACACGAGATTATTCACATTTACCTATGATAGTTCTTCTTTCTTGGAATAACTAATTAGTTCATTAATTTGTAAGGCATCTCTAGAAAGATATGGAAACATTGTTGATGACTGACAACGAGTGGACATTCTCTGAAAGCTAGTATCAGAGTTCTGACTATTACGAGGTAAAGTCAAAAGAGCAGAACAACCCAGACACCAGGACCATTCTTTGCATTAGGGCAGAAAATGAAAATTATCTGATCAACAGAGGCGTTGATAACTGACCAGAGCAACATTCGGCACTCTTTCATACACCTAGGAAATGGAATTTTGAAGTGCAAAAGGAAAATAAAAATTAGGTAAGCAGTGTACCAAGAATAGGTTAAGTTTATCCCATTTATATGTATGGCTTCTGCTAGTGACATTTTGTTTTCTGTTTAGTGCTAAAGCTGAGCCACAAAATTCATATAAAAACATGAAGCAGGAAGTTTGTAAGATTTATAGAATGGCAGTTTTTATGCTACAGTAATTAAACCTATGAAACTCAACTACAGCTAAACAATACTTATATAGAACTTAGAACAAAGAAGTATTTTCTGCACCAAAGAAGATATAAACCTAAAGCTTCAGCCCTCCAGAGATACAAAAATAATCACACTTTAAAAAAAGCAACTTGGGAGAAAAATATCAATAAATCCCAATTTTACTATGTCAATCCTGGTGCTCTTAATTAATCTGACTTGTGCTCAGGTAAACTAAAAATGGTGCTACCAACAAGTGACTGGGTTCAGTTTATCTAATACTCAAGATGCAAGTATAATGAGTTAATAAAAATAAGTGATGAAACAGTATCACTGCAATTAAGATTTATTACTTCTAGAAGTATACACAAACAGGAGCTCTCACGTTCCTTTTCTGCGGTCCACCAGTGAATCTTTTCCCCAGATTTGAATTTTTGAATACCATCCAAGCACCAAGAAAAGG
Source organism: Haliaeetus leucocephalus (assembly GCF_000737465.1). Taxonomy (NCBI): domain Eukaryota; kingdom Metazoa; phylum Chordata; class Aves; order Accipitriformes; family Accipitridae; genus Haliaeetus; species Haliaeetus leucocephalus. Next base: position 3,061,377 of record NW_010973093.1, on the reverse strand, counting down.
AGAATTTGCATTAGCTGTTCTTTTTTTTCCAGTTCTATTTTGTTCACCTCTGATTTCAGCTGATCTGACTAATAGCAACTTTCAGGAAGTAGCTAGATGTAAAATATTGTTTTCCTTGGGTCAAGGCAGCAACTGGACATCATGTCTCCCCTCGACATACCAGATCAGGGAAGTGGGATAGGGAGAAGGGGGGAAAAAATAAAATCAAAGTTCAAATATTGACTGCCTCTTATCCCAGTTCAGTCACCTATATTAAAGGAGTCCTTCAATAGCTTCCTCTAGATGCCAGAAATTGCAATTTATTTCATCTAATTCTATCTGATTCTATTCAAGGAAACCTACCTCCACCCCATCACATGCAAAAAATAGAAATCTGATGGTACCTTCCTTCAGCTACAGACAACATAAAATGATCCACATTTGCAGAAGAAAAATGAGGACAGTTATGTAGATTGATATGGCACACAAACTTATTGACAGGAAAGAAAGGCTATTCTCTACGGACTGAGAACTACTGAATAACATCTTCTGTTGAGAAAGCAAAGGACTTTTCTCTTTTGGTCTTTTCAGAGATGTTTCTGAATGCAGACATTACAAGATCTTTCTCTGCAGGTAGAATTTTCTAATACACTACTTTTCTTCAAAACATTTTACAACTAAATGGAGGAACGATGGACTACAAACACTCTTGTTAATCCATCTAAAGCCAAAGGATTTACAAACTAGACTGTAATATGACATCTTTTTACACTGCTAAGCTGCATTATAGGAAGATAATAATAAAAAAAAATTTAAAAACCCAAACAAACAACAAAACCAAAACACAAGAGCCACCTTTCTACCTTAAAATTAGTGATTGCTCATATTCAGAAATATTTTCCAGAAAACTACATTGGCATAGCAAGGGGAAGGATGGTGATCTGCCTACCTAGATAGGAAAGTAGATGTCTGTAAGTCATTCCATCAAGATAAAAGCCACACCTTTAAAATTATTTTTAAGAGACTATTTAGAGATTGATTTTGAAAAACTTTTACCCAGGTGACAATTTCCTTAATAATTTTCATTCAAAAGATCATACCTTTGCCAAGTATAAAATTAATCCTATTTCTATATTTAAAAGTTTCAGTAATCTGCAGCTGTCTTATCTATAGAGCAGTGGGTGAAACAAGACGGTTATCATGTTCATCCAGCTGAATTTAACAGTTTTGAACAGAAATTTTAATATCTCAATAACATTAGAATTAGTAGCCAAAACCCCCTTTGTTTTTACATTCAGTAACAGGAATGTTTTTTAGAGAGAGCTAGAACTATCAAATGATTTTCCTTTTAACAACCAGTATGCAAGAGGTTAATCTTTCACTAAACAACTCAGCAATGTCACTAGATGACTAGCAAATACACTAATAAATTTGTCATTTATAAACTCTAACTAAAATGCAACTAAAAGCAAGTACTAATACTAATCAGTGGATGATCAGTTGACTTTCTCCTTTCGCCATTCAATTTCACAGCTCCTAAGCAAACATATAGACATGATAATCAATTTCTTACTGAGGTGACTCCTTTCCATTTACAGGATCTGTATATTTGACTGTTGATTATAGGCAAGCTTTGGCAGGTTCCTGTGGCAAGCAAGCTTGGAGTTAGTTCAGTCCCGCCTTCAGAAAGGAGACTTATGAAGGACAAAAAGATTTAAATAAAAATGGAGAGGGGGAGGAAGGAAAGAGCAACAATATTAAAGCCACACAGGCATTCAATAAAAAATGACAGTCTCTAAAAAAAGAGTAAAATTATTATTTTTTAAGCTTTGCTAACCCCTGTGTACAGTCCATTCTGCTGCTCACAAGTCACTTCTACGAAAGTTAAATATATTAAAAGCTCCGTATATTACCTAAGCCATTTTTGACCCCACATTGCACACTGCTACTCAGAGGAACAGACACTACAGTTCAGAGTAAAACTTGGTTGTTGGAGGGCACAAAAGGGACAAGAGCTCTCTTCGATAGCTTAGATGCTGAGGTAATGCTGAATGAAAGCAGTGGACGCAAACAAATGAATCGTAGCTTCAGGCTGGAGTAATATCAGGTGCATCTCTACACCCCGAGGGCTCAACTCCTACACTTCTTAAGTCCCTCCCCCTGAAACAACCTCCTGCAGTTTCACTTAGAGATCAAGCAGAGAACAGGTACTTCTCTCTCAGCAGTGACAGCTACAGCTTACCAACAGTGATCACCTTGAAGGTTTCAGACATCTATGTATCTGGTAAGTACATTTCTTTAGAGCATTTTTTTCAAATAAAGTGTGTTCATATTAACATCTAAAAAGTAAATCAGAAGTGTTCATTTTTCAGCTCTCTCAAAAGCCTAGGTTACTCCTAGCAGGTGCATTTACTGCACCAGTTTAAGCTTTCAGCAGAAAGTTTCAACAGGAGAGGGAAATATTTTAGTTTGAGAAAAAACTAACTCTTGCAAGTTTTTACAATAATTAATTCTTGTTGGTGAACAGTGTTTTAAGCACCTTTTTTCATATGGGAAGTTAATGTATTGAAGTATGACAAAAAGCTGTATTGCTTAAAATTGCTACGTTTAGTCTGCCAACTATTCTTCATACAGTAGTGTCGGGTTAATCTGAAAAGCTTGTATGAAAATAAGGTACTCCAGTTTTGATTTATTATTTTTTCCAGCTTCTGGGAATTTAGCACAGAAAATTGGATTGTTTTGAGTTATCCTCTCTCTAGTCAATTAAAAGTGTATTAAGACATTGAATTATTAACTTAATATTTACAAAATTTTTTATTTCTTATCCACACTGCCTAATCAACTTACTTAGTCTCTGTTTCTGTACTTCCTCTTGCACGCACACACACACAGACACATGCGTGCCCTCACACACAAGCACGCAGTCCTCTTTGATCCGTACCTTCAACACACGCTTCCTTTCCAGTCCTTACCAACCCACTCCTCTCGCCCATGTTTCCTCCTAATTAACAAACAGTTGCGTTAAAATTTATCTTTCAGTTTAAAGGAACTGGAAGTTTAGAAGGGAGTGGTAGTTAATCACTGGAAAATCTCAGCTAGAATAAAACTCACAAATCTTGTTCTTGCAACACTCTAGGTAGGTGACAATGGCATGTCCTTGAGTTATGCAATAATGCCACATCACAATATTTTAATTATAGCATGTCCTTCAAAATGTTCCACCCCAGTAAGTACTCCTGGTCAGAGAGATCAACATCACCAAAAGGATACTGCAATAATAATGGAGTGTGCATGACAAACTGTTACGTAGTTTGCTAAAGCAGTGTCCTAAAAAGAAATATAATTACCATCCCTGCTTGTAATAAAAGACATTTTGAAATTTCCTCTTTGATCAACTGGGCATCTTAAACAATTTAGACTACTTAAAGACCTAAAAAACAACATGCACATATATATATATGTACATATATATGTGTGTGTGTATGTGTGTGTATGAATACATCTGTGAATACGTGTGTATATACTTATACCCACGTACATTTTTGTTTATGTATTTATACACACACATGCACACAATGTTAAACGATATTCTTGTTTTCTGAACGTGCTAATATGTTAAAGGCAAGGAGGTACCAACAACATACTTTCAAAAATAGAAGGAAAAAAACTTGCAGCTATCAGTCTCAGGTTGAAAAGGGCTACAGATTAGAAAGCAGCGAGGAAGTATACTATTGACAAGAAACAAACAACTAAGACAACCTCAAGTTTAACCAATATTATCTGAATAACTGTTTTCAATAAAAAAAATAAATAAATAATACTACTACAATTCAAAACTAGAAAAAGAAAATTTTAACACTATATAACTACCTGCATTTCTAAAATCAGGTATACAGGAAATAAATTCTCAATCTGAAAAAAAAAAAAAGTCACATGAAAATTATCATCCTGCTACCGAAGAATTTTTTCCCACTTTTAAAGGATATCACACGTTATTGCATTCAAGTTTAAGGAAAAAGAAACTACTTATTTTGATTCTTCTTTCTAATACTAAATTTTAATTTTGGTAGCACAAAACATACATTGTACAACTGTAAGTAACTAACATTATTTATAAAGAGACAGTTTTAATTGGTTGCACCTATTTTAAACCACTAATGTCTTTTCCAGCTGTATGTGTGGGATCAAATAGTTTTAATTTTTTTTAATTATGAAATATGTACCTCTGCCAGATACTCCTGTGTTTTACTTAAGAGATTGGAAGAGAAATTATCCTTCTTGTCTGGGTTTAGAAATATTTTATTACTGGCATTTTTAAACCATGAGAAAAAAAGGGATTAAATAGTAAAAGAGAGAAACAGAACATCCATCTAGCTGACACTAGCCCAAGTTTACGAAAGGGTAAACACCCTTTAAAATAAGCTACTCGTTCTACACCTCTCAAGTCCGAGCGGCAGGTTCTGGGAGCACTACTGTCTGCAGGCTAAACATACCACCAAAAAATTAAAAAAAAAAAAAAAAAAAAAGCGCTGTTGTAATTCTCTCCCGTGGTACACATGCCAAAGAAGCTCCAACGCTCTAAACTTTTAAGATTAAAACTGCAACAATGCATTTTATCTTATTAAGAAACGATAGTTAATACTCTGTTGAACAGGAATAACTTGAATCAAAGCTAAATACCAAGTACAAAGTCGGGGGGGGGGGGAACAGGACACACAGGAATTTTCATTATTAAGCAAAGGAAAGCTAGCAGAACAAGAAAATCTAATTAACATCTCTTTATTATAAGTGCTGCACCTGAATGCAAATTCAGACTGTTATCATAAATGGTTCAACTAAGAATGCAATGAAGTTTTGACAACAATATCTTTTTTTCAAGAATAATTAGTACAAGTATTTCCAAGAAGATATAAAGAACAACAGGTACAAACTGACTTGACCAAGTCCATTACAAACTGTCCACGTTAGTTATTCATCATTAGTCAAAGATAAATGCAACAAGCTCACTTAAGGCAGAAAAAAAAAAAAAACCCAAACAAAAAACCCCAGTTCCCTATCTGGACCTCCCCTCCTATGCTTCAATATTTTATTTATGTAAAAGCATTAGTCTTAATCTTTCACAGGAATTCTAGCTGTCATTCTTTAAAATATTTTTTGAAACTATATGATTTTTTTGTAATTTATTGAATTATCATTTAAACCAGACTCCAATGACAAGACTTTATTTAACATGCTGCTGTATAATTCAATTTTTTTTTCATTGTTACAGTGTCAGTATCCAACTCAAACAATGAAAAAAGTTTTGCTAAAACCTTAAAAATAAAAGGCTATTTCTCTACACATTCCTTTTTCTTTCAGCTATTGCACATTTAATCACTTGTTAATTTTAAAAAAAAGCTTGATTGTTTTTTCTACTTAGAAAGCAGCTTTGCATTTTTCAGGGTACCTTCACAATTACTATTTTAACAAAATTAATATTTCTATGACATCAGAAACAACATTCAATACAATTTGCTAGAATTACTATACCTGATGAAACAAGCAGCAATTCTGTAGCTTTGCCTTCAGTTTTCATAACGTGTTGCATGTCATTGTCTATTAAATAACCTCTGATTTAGGAAATGCAAAACATCTCTCCTTTAACTAAAATCTCACAGCATGTAATTACCAGCAGTTCTTTTCATAAACTTAGTATTTTAATACTACTAATCCGAACTTGTATGCAAAAAGCTTTTTTTTTTAAAAAAAATAAAAATAAAAATGTCATGCTATCTAGTCACTCTTACAATTAGTATTCCTGTAGTTTCGGGTAACACAATAGATACAGTACGTGGTTTTGCAACAGTCATCATTTTGATAATGATGCTTATAGTTCATGATGAAATCATCAGTTTTTAGATCTCTGCCATAACACATCCTATAAAATCATGAGAACTTGACTCTGAGAGTTTCTCACGCCTTCAGAATCAGTGAACATAATGGAACAAGCTGATACAAGCCCTCCTGACTTATCTACTGAGCAAATCATTAGGCTGTATAAAGTATCCACAACCTTAGTTTTTCTGAAGAAAGGCAGATAGATCACTCCCCTATAAATCAATTACTGTCAGACACTTTTTTTACCCAAATTAATACACTTGTGTGTCTGTGTTAACTATAATGCAATATGTAAGGTGCTACACAGCAGAAGAATGTGAAATGTGTTTATCAAGCAGAAGATTCTATTAGTCAGATATTGCAGTACTCATTTCTCTTAATTGAATTAGGAAGAGGAAGAAAATTGGTGTGGTTTTATCCTTCGAGAGATTGGCCACTTTTGAGGTATCCATTGAGATTAGGCTGTTAGGAAATGCCATGCCAGTTAAAAGAGGGGGTTGGTCAGTCTCTGAAAGAGCCAAGTCAGCTACCCAAGTGCAACCAATCCACTCCACCCTCATTTCACCAAAGCAGGAAATTCCCTCCTCTCTCTCCCCAACCGGCCTGACAGGCTTGCCCCATAACCAGCTGCTGCCAGGACCTGCCTCTTCTCATCCTGCCCACCTCCGCTTCTCTCTCAACAGCTCCACCTAGATTTCTACTTTCATCTTCTGAATGAATGTTCCTTCAGTTTTCAAAGAAAACTCCTTCAAGCCAGTAGCAGCGGCAAGTGACTAGCACTGCTGAAAATTAGGCCACTTCTGTGACTACGTTGAGGTGTGGAAGGATGTCAAACTTGAATGTATGTCTATCTCAAATCTGGCATCTAGCATTTTTGTTTTGTTTTAAAAAACCCCACAACACACCCGTATGTAATATGAAGGGGAATACAGTTAAAAGAATGCATTACTTGGTATTTAGTTCCAATGTTCCACTACAGCTAATTTTAAACTTTGTGTTACAGTTCCTGCACTACCAGTTGCAAAAGTGTTGTTTTCCGGCACCCCCTCTTCCCTGAGACACCGCAGGAGTTGGCTTCCTCTCTTCACCTGGGAAGAAGGATTCTAGAAACCTGAAAAACTGGAAGCATCAAGAGGCTAAAACTGAGGAAAGCTAACCACAAGAAAGTTTTTATAAAGTACCATTACATTTAATTGTTTAAAGCAGAACAAAAATGAGTCTCCTCAAAGAACGTAAACCAAAGAAGCCTCATTACATCCCAAGACCACCAGGAAAGCCATTTAAGTACAAGTGCTTTCAGTGCCCCTTTACTTGCAATGAGAAATCCCATCTTTTTAACCATATGAAGTATGGCCTCTGCAAAAACTCAATTACTTTAGTATCAGAGCAGGATCGCATTATCAAGTGTCCAAAGACCAGTTCCTTGGAGTCCAAACAGATCAACCAGCTTGAATCTACAGTCAAACCAACTTCTTCCAAATCTGTCACAAATGGACTGTCAAATCTCGATTCAAAGCCTCAATATCCTTTTGCAAAAGAAGATGCCAAGGAGAACGTTGAATTACAAAACCAGGCAACAAACACAGCAATTCAAGGACAAAAACCTGCAATTCAGAAGGAATTAACCCCTGCCAGTACTACAGCAGAAAGTGCTATCAGCATGCAGCCTCTATTGGACAGCATTGTAAGACCCTCAGCTTTTGTTCCTGTAGGAGAACACAGAGATAGTAAAGGCCCAGAAAATAGTGAAGTATCTGAAATTATATCGCTCTCTAACAAAAGTTCACCCTTTCACACTAAGTCTGCATTTCATGCACCAAGTCACCCATGGAAAGCAGGTTCTACTTTCCTCCCAGAGTTTCCACATAAAGTTGCTCCCACAAAAGGCTTTGGTTCCATTTCACCTTACATGCAACCGATGATTCCTGAGTACTCACCCCATTTTTATGAGCATAGGCTAGCTATCTACACACCTTACTTGCTTCCAGGTAATTCAGAGTGTGAAAGCTCTGCTCTGTCTGTCTATGGCACACAAGATCAAAGACACTTTCTTCCCCACCCTGGGCCACTTCCAAAACCCATAAATCCATCAGCTTATGAACACTATCGATTGTTCCAACAGTATCATTCCACTCCTCCGATACCTTATGGATTTTGTAGGCCAACAGATCCTCCATTTTACAGATTTTCACATGTAGCTGGTATTAACAGAGATCAAAATTCTCATCTAATGGAAGAAACTACCTTGCTGTATCCAGCTTCTTTGAGCCCATCCCAACAATATCCTCTAAGTTCACATAAAAAACAAGCAGATTATGAAAAAGAAATTACATTATTGCATGCCAAAAGTCATTCCAAAGACGACCAAAATGAAAGAGAGAATGCTAAAATGAGCCCTCTTGCAGGAAGTGCTGCAACAGGCTCCCCCGGCAGACCTAGCCCAACCAACTTCACTCAGACAAGCCATGCATGCGAAGGCTTATTTGACCTTTCTAACAAGTCATCTTCCGCATCGCTTGGCAAGTATGATCAACCAGAAGAAAACTTCACAGCTTTCAGACCTGTGAGAAAAAGCACTGATCAACCAACTCTACTTCAAAGTGTGCAGACACAGCAAGATAGAGGAGAATCACCTACCAGGTAAAATAGTAAAATCACTTTGCAAATTCTTGTCAGATTTACTAGGGACACACAAAGATAGATGGACACATTTCATGCAATGCCCCCAAAATATATTTAAATTTACAGCATTGAGATAATTTGTTCTATGTTAACTGTGCAAAACACAGTACAACTCACAGTTGCTATAGTGAGTAGACCACTCATTTTCCTTAAGTATATCAGGTATTTCCAATACCATTACCATGCACGTGTCTGTACATTTCAGGAAATTATCTGTGTTACAGTGATGTATATGGTGAAAGGGACTTGGGGGAGTTAAAGAAGAAACAATAAAATTGTCAGACTTCTAGACAGATTTTTTTTTTCTTCCTGCTCACTTTCTCAGCCCCAATTTAAAAAAGCAACTGATAGTGAATTCTCTTTTCTCCTCATTTCTTTCAGCATTAATGTCACTGATGAAGATTCACACACACAGAACGAATGCCATAACAGTGAAGGCTCACTGTCCAACACGGAAGAAGACACAGGGATAGTTCCCCTTAATCTTTCAAAAAAGGCTGACACAAACACAGGACCTATTCATGAGCATGCATACAAAACCACATCCAAAACAGAAAGTCAGAACTTTCTGGAATTGCAAGACATGCCTCTCAACCTCTCAGTAAAAGATTCCTGTAACACAGTAAGCCTGAAAACATCATTCCACAGTCCATCTCACGATAATGGTGCTGCTACTTCTCCAAACACCAAAAACGAAACCTCTGGAGCAGATGCATGTAACCCCAAGAACCCTACTAACAGTGCCTGTGACAAATCTTCTTTTGCAGCTCCCTGTAATGAAGCTCAAGACTTAAGAATAATTGACAGCTGTGATGAACAGAAACAAACAGCAGCTGTAGCTCTCTGTCAGCTAGCTGCGTACAGCCCGAGCAAAGTTAGAATGGACAACGAAGGACAGAGTCCTCAGGACAGTAATGCTTCATGTACAGAAGCTACTCTTAATTCTTCTGATACTCAGGATACTCAGTGCAATCAAAAAGTAAAAGGACAAAAAAGGACAAATCAAAAAGAATCGGCAAAATCACAGCAAGGCACTAAAAGAGTAAGGCCAAATGACTGTAGCAGAGTCTTCACTTTAAGGAAGAGAACAAGAGTATCTTAATACTTCACTTTCCAGTGAGTTTCTGGTCATAGAAGCCAGTTACCAGCAGCATCATAAAATTCCTACAAACCATCTCTTATTGGGTTTGGTCCATGACAAGATACATTCAATCTCTCCCATGTAAATAATGTTCATAATTTTATATTAATATTTTTAAGTAACTGAACTTTCCCTTGTATAAGCTCAGATTTTGATGAGTGAATTTTTGCATTCATTACTAAAGCCAAAGTATATTAGATGAATCTTTAAGGTTTTTTGCAATTGTATTAATGTAAAATAACTTTTACAACTTCTTTTCTTAAAAGATGCTTAAGCTCTAGAGATAATATTGTTCAGTAACATACTGTCATAGTCTTTTTCAGGCTTAATTTCACTTAATAGGGCTTTTTTGTCTTTTTTCTTTGAAAATCTTTTTATTTCACTGTGCAGTAGTTTGAATAAGCTTAAGATTAAACCTGCCTATTTAGAATTTACTGTAAAAACTGTTTTGTGTATGAATGCCCTTTGCCATTATGCCATAATACAGAACAACAGACCAAATTTTGTTACTCAGAGGCAGACGACAGTTTAAACAAACTGATCCAAACCTTGTATACGCAAGCTTTTCTTATGTTGACTAAGAACAAGACTCAAGTTAAACCAAAGAAAGCCTGCACTAATTTAACAAATGCAGTTTATGTTCACCTTTAACTGAACCACTGTGAAAACAATACTGAAAATTTGAAGATCTAAACAATTTAGATGCCTAGTCCTTTGAGGTTAGACAGACACTGGGCAACCTTCAAACTCCAAGCGTAAAAGGTTATTTATATAATTTATTTCACCTGAGGCAAACTCTCCTGGTGAAGGTGTTATTTCAGTATACATGTATCACTAAGTATCAGTTTCAGTGTGCTTCTACATACATCCTAAAACTACCTTCTTCTTCTATAACTGTGTATATAAACTTGCAATTTTTCAAATAAATCTATGACCTGTACTTAAAATATATGGAAAGTCATTAATGAACACAAATACATTCATTACACTATCTGTAACACATATTTGGAAGAAAAATTAGCGACGAAATTGCTAGCTAAATTTTCAATTTACAAGTAGAATTTGGCATGGAATACCCATCAACTCTAAAAAAAGGAGGTTCCTTCAGTGAAGGAAGTTCATTATGCAGATTAATTCATCTGTACTTTAGCTCCCTATGACGAACCTCAGAGTTCCCTCTGCCTTAAAGCTTATCGAAACTTCTACAAAAGACAAGAATATCAATCTGAGTTTGAACAAAGAATATGTTATATATCCATATGGAATATGATAACAGAAAAAGTCCAATTAACTCAAATTACAACAGCAAGGCTGTAAGAGGAAAAAGAGCTTCTTTCTAGGCCAAGTTTAAAGCTTCAAGCTTAGGGATGTATGCTACCAAATCTGTAATTTCCAAACATGAAATTACGGAGTCTAGCATTGCCGCTGCTGTTTTTTAAACTACATGAAGTTATTTGCCTCACTAATCTCTGGAAGCAGAATGTTTCCTAGTTTCCCTTATCCATAATTTAAGAAGAATCTCATGTATCTCTTTTATTGTTAATTTGAATTTCTTTAAATCAATAAGGAAAAACCTTTTGGTGGTTTTTCATACAATTCAAGGATTAATTCTTCACCATCTCTATACAAATATTGTTCCTAAAAACAAGTTCCATTGATGAAGTCTACCTCATCTCCATTCCTCAAATTAAATAAAAACTAGGCAAAGGGAACCATGAAGGTTAACTACTCAAACAGCTCTCCATACCTTGATTAACTTGATTTCTGTCCTTCCTAACAGAAACCTTTCTAACTCAGTGTCCGTAAACAAATTATTGTAGGGCTCCAGTTCCTTTAGAATAACAAAGTCAGTCCTAATGCTTATCTAACTATTCTCTTGCTGGAAATTATACCTATTACCTATGGTCTTGTTCTGGTCACTGAAAATAGTTGTCAAAAGTATAGGTTTTCTTTTAAGAGGAAGAGTATAAGCTTTCAGCTTTGTCTTCCCTCAACCAAACAACCTTAGTTCCTTCAGTCTTTCCCCGTCAGTCTTATTTTCTGTTCTTCTCATGATTCCTGCTGCTTTAGGCTAGCTTTCTTTAAATAATCTTTTAAGTGTGATGTCCTAAGATGAGTACCCTATGCACATAATTTTAGTATCAAGTGAGATGGAAGGATTACCACACTGTTCATGACTTCTTTTTCACCATCTTGTTCTACTAAGATAAATAAAATTGCAGAATGATATGGGAGACCCACATGAACTTTTACATCCTTTCCTGTATAACTGCTGCCTAGAAGTGACTCCCTATGTCTTGAATTGTGTAGTTACTTATTCCTAACTAGGAATACTACTTTGCACTTGTCCTAATTTCTTAAATAATTTTGTAAAGGACAATTTGAACATAAGTCTGTCTTTCAAAGTACAACACAGTTCCTCTTAAGACCACTGTGTTAACTTTTCTTCCAACTTCCAGAATGCATTCCTTTGTCTTTCTCCAAATTACTATAATCAACTTTGAATTTCTACATTAATAGTGGATTGGATAACTTACATAAAGCAAAACTGAATAAGACAGACTTGCAAATTAAACTAGAATATACTGTATTTAGTATAATTATTTTTTCAAATTAATTTAAATGGAAAAGGTCCAATAAAGCACAAGGAAAAAAAAAAACAGAGAAGGGACAATGTCAAGTGTGCCATGGCTATTCTGCAGCCTATATCTGCTCAGCAATAATAAAGGTTTGACTCTGATGAAGATATAACATGATTTGTCATTACCAGTTATATTCTTCACTAGCTGCATCCCATTTTATGTCCAAGTCTTTCCAAATTATAACCCTACAAATTCAGACTACCTCTTTTTACTCATCCTTCACTCATACCATTCTGCCTTCTATATAACATGTTCTTGAGTATCAGATAACCAAAGAAGTTGCAGTTTAGTCAAGATAGTCTCCAGTTAGGTTTCTTACCCATCTTCTTCCATAATGACTGTTGGAATTCTTAGCACTGTTTTATTAAGAAACTTCTAATTCCTATAAAACTGTTTTTCCATAGATCTTTATGCCTAAGTCTTTCCCAGAAAGACTTTGCTGCCATGATTGTGTTCTCTCTTTCCCTTCCTCCCCTATCTTAGCTTTATATTCTTCCACCCCAGTAACAGAAGGCTACTTCGTATGCAATCTGACAAATTAAAAATTTGCATATAAACCTATGTATATTAAAATCACCTTCACAGGCAGCAATACATTTTCACTGCACCTCTGCAGAAAAAGAAGGGTGTGAAGGATACAACTATCATCCCCATTCTACCTACACAAAAACTAAACCTAAAACGTGAAGACAAATGGTTTCATAGCACAGGTCAAATCACTAGCAGAGTGAGGATTCACTCATGTCTTTTGCAGTCCTGTACAATATCAAACTTGCATGAAACTTCGAGTTTAGATTTAAAAAATTATATTAGATGAGGCTATCCTGATTCCTTGATAGAGGTGTACAGTTTCAGTTTTGTTAGAACTAAAATAGAGGCTTATGTTTGGATGACTTCCCATTCTTAAAGTTGTAGGGTTTTTAACTGTTTCATCTTTATCATACAAAGGCAAAAGTATTAGAAAAGGGAAACCAACTGAAGGCTAGCTGCACAAAAATTCTCACATGCAAAACAGATACCATACTGAACATGAACTCTTTTCAAGAAGACAGAATAATAAACTGTTATTAAATACCATATTTTACAGTTTCTTCTAGGACAAGTCAACAGATCTTCAAAATAGAAAAGATCTGGCAACCTAACTTACCAGTATGAAATACCAGTTTTGAATCATTTTTGAAAACTAGTGTTCAACTTCTCTGTTCAACACAGGAGTACCAAATGACATCAAAAGAACCATCTAGCTCAAGATATTGCTGTAAAAGTGCCCAATCCTGGATGTGTACTACTACAGTATCCCTTTGTCAATTCAACTCTGTTAAAAAATTGACCAAAAATCACAAAACAGAGAACTACTACTTTCACATTAATATCTCTGTATTTCAATGTACATTGATACATACAGAACACACAAAGAAACAATTCCTCTGCCCTGTTGTTTTTCCTTCCATCTTGATCTTTCAAAAACCAAAATTCAAAATTTTCAAATATTCAAAAATACAGTAAATTATTTACAGTTTACTAAGTTATGCAAAATTGGCCTCTGAAATTTAATCAGAAACAAACAGCATAAGCTACTAGCTTTAAAGAGCAACTTAGTCATCAATTATTTTATATATTCTATTTAAATAATGACACTGACACAATATACAGACATACAGAATTATTTTTATACAACTGTACACAGAAACATGGGAGGAAGAAAGAAGAAAACCCCAAGAAACTAATTTCATTTTGGAAAGAAAAATTTATTAAGTATAAAAAAGGCACGCCCAAGGCAATGCTTTTGACAGAAGTACCTTAAATATCCCCATAGGCATATTTTTTACTCTAGAATTCAATACTACAGTCATTATTCAGCACACTCACATCAGCAAATTCCAGCCTATTGCCACACATTCAAGCTCTAATACTATAAATTGTTAATTCGTGAACTTACTAACATTCAGCAACTACAACTCACCATCTGAAATTCGGGAAGGGAGTAACAATCCTCTTCTGCCTAATTCAGCCAGAGCCAGGCATCCACCATGCCATGCATTGTCTGTTTCCTGGAAACTAATTTTAGAACAAAGACAAGTTTTGTTAAGACTAGCCTTCCCTTTTCAGATTTCATTTTTCAGTGAATTCCTACCATTTTAAAAGACACATAATCCAAACCAGCATGTGTTTATTGTGTTATTAATTCTGTTAGACTTCTAAAATATAAGAATGACAAGTTGAACATGTTTTCTTTCCCATTTTGTGTAACATAAATACTGCTGTAAACATGATCAAATAAGCAAAAAACCTATTTATCAATATAAATGTAAACTCAATACAGAAGACTACAATACCTGGAACTCATCAAGAAAAGGAAAACTTTCTAGTACACTGGCAAAAGATGCACATTTACAGAACATACCCAAACAACCTAAGGAATTTAGTGCCAAACACAGTCCTTAACTAGCAAAAGAAGTTCAAGTGATAGTTTCCAATAAACGCATTATACGAGCTTATGTAGTAAGCAAACAGTGTTGTTTATCCACCTTTAAAAAACATAAACCAGAGCAACTTGCAGTGAATGCAAATATCAAAAATGGTACACAATTTTTGGTGGACTGGCAGATAAAGGAGTGAAAAGGGGAAAGGCTGCACGTTGCATGACTAAACATGCAAAAAGTTCATTTTGTATTAAACTAGGAATACGAATCTAAGAATAAAATGCTGAACAGACAAACTAGGTCATATCAAAGCTTCATCTCTCCCAGTATCCTGTCTCTGACATGGACCAATAGCAGATGCTTGGCCAAAGACGAAGCGTACAGGATCATTCCCTTATTAGCCTCCTCCTAGCTTTGGCAATCAGCAGTACGGAGACTTTCCAAGCCAGAGGTTGCAACCGGAATGTCATATTTAATAACCTCTGATGGGACTCTCTTCCATTAATTTGTATAATCCCTTTTTGAACTCCCTTTACACTTTTGGCTTCTATAACATCCTGTGGCAATGACTTCCACTGTTTAATTATAATTGCGTGAAAACGTACTTCCTGATGTTTCCCAGTTCTCACATTATGAGAATGAATGAATAGTAAACAATTACTTGCTTTCCCTCTTTCTTTCATATTTATGATTTTATATACCTCCACTATATCCCTCTGCTTTTTCTTTCCACTTGGAAGAATCCCCATCAGTTAAATCACTTTTCGGTGATTCAGCTTTGTTATCTCTTCCTTTCCTAATAATATCTAACATTCCACTTGCCTTCTTTTTTCTGACAGCTGCTGAGCACTCCGCTGACATTTTGACAGAACTATCACTGACTTCAAGATCTCTTTTCTGAGTAGTAATAACTGTTTTACAGCTAGGTGCATTTTTCCCAAAGTGCATTAGTTTGCATTCAGTAGATATTATATGAAATATGTTATTTACTCTCTAGTTACTTAACTTAGGCTTATATAATATTTTCTTTTCTGTCACCTTTAGTTTTCACTACATTAGCTAATTTTAAATCATCAAGTGATTTCCTCACACATTGTACACCTTTTTTCCAGAATCCTTTAAAAGTATGTTGAACAGCACAGGGCTCATTCCATACAGACCCTTGCGGGACTGTGCTCATTACCTCACAGCACTGTGAAAAATGATCACTTATTTATTGCCTGTCTCTTGTCTTTTAATCTATCTACATATAAGAAATCTTATCCCAAGAGATATAACTTAAAGTGCCTCTGATGAGCAACTGACTTATTTTTATTTTGGGCACTAGATATTTAGTGCAAAGAATACAGAAGAGATTCCCTTTGTCCTTGTCTACACTTGTTCCCAGGTGTTTCTGAAGAAAGCAGGTCACTCAATTACTAGTTGGATTACTCAGCCCTATGACTTGAAAAACAAGGAAAGAAAACACAGTGAGTACAGGTCTTTGAAGCTCCAGGGATAATTGAGATCAGCAGCACCCCTTAAATTAATCACAGTAACGCAGTGGAAGTATCAGCTAAGTAGATACTTCCCTTGCAAGTTTTTAAGACATTATACCTCCTTTTTTTAATGTGTTATCTTTTGAGCTGGTACTTTTAATTTGTACTCACAACCAATATGAGAAGATTTTTTAAAACTGAGTACATCTGAGTGACAAACTGAACATTACCAATATTTTTTGCCAATAAAAAAATTCTTTTTGTTATTAGCATAGTCTAAAACACTAGTTTAGATCTTAAAGTTCAAGTACTCAATGTAGACCTGATGAGCAATTTGATATTAAAAAAAGCACGATACTTGTTTAATAATTCAGTCCTTTACACGCTCTACATGGATGCAGAAACAAGACATCCAACAACAAAGCGCATCAAAAGAACATCCTAGCAGCTATATGTGATCAAAATGAAGTTGCAGCTAGCCCAAAAGCCTCCCTCTCACATGGCCAACAGTATGTGCCTTAGGTATAGTATAAGAACAAGCATAGCGCAACACCCTCCAAAACACTTCCAAACTCTGGCATATTGTGAACAAGTTTGCAGAAACAAAAAACGTTTTTTGTTCAGGCAAACACTCTTAGCATACACAACATCCTGCGGCAAGAAGTTTTTACAGTTTAACTATGTGTTCTGTGAATAACCACCACCTTTCCTTTACTCCAAACCTGCTACCTGCTACTTTAGTTTGCTTCTAATAACAAAAAATCTAGAGGGCAATGATTTCCATGCCATTCATGATTTCATAAACCTCTATTATACCCCATTTATTCCTCACTCTTCCTAGACATTTTAGCCTCCCCTCACGTAGAGATCGCTTTTTATTTCTGGTGATCCTCAGAGACCTTTTGAATATAATTACCAGTTCTACTATGTTTCTGAAGATGCACACAACACTCAAGACAGGAGCACACCAGGAATTTTGAAAGCAGCAAGTTAATGAGCATTTTTAATTTTTATTTCTCTGAAGTTCAACTTCAGTCCTTCTACATTATTTTAGAATAGGGTCAAGATGAAGGATTATTAGTAATTTCTTTATTGAACACCCTTAGCATGTCCATGCCTTAGGTTTTGAAATCTGGGAGAAGGAGGGCAACAAAATTTACAGATTTTTAGACCTCTCTTCCTAACTGTTGTCCTCATGTTTCATAAGCAGACATGTTTCAGATGCATGTGAAGTGCAAAATAAAATTTTTACCTAAAACAGTCCAGTAGAGACCCAATCACATCATCTGCTAATTCTTTTGGAAGTCTTCCAGTTATTCTACCAATTCTTCAGAAGTTAAAAGAAAAAAAAGCATACAGTGATTCATTAGTACTGCATTTGATGAATACGTCCTATAAAAAATTTAGTTACTGGAAACTTACAATAAGATGACTGACTTCAAGATGACAATGCACTACCCTAACACCATTACCCTAAAACAACAATCTCAAACTCGAAGCAAAAGCTGCACAGTAGTGAACTTAACACAGAAATACATTTTTTAGAGTGGAAGAAAAAAAAACATTTTGAAGAAATGCTACATTACACCCTTCAAATCAAGTCTTATCCAGAATGTTTATTTCCAAACCTATCTAAAACCTTCCTGAAGAGAAGCCTAATTTCATATCAGAAAAACATACAAATATGGCTTTATACCATGAGCTGCGCTAAAGCCATTTGAAGTAACTGTGAATACTGACAGTACACACAAATTATCAAACATGGATTACATCAGACTGTATTTCTATGTTGTTTATTTTAGTTTATTAGAGTAACATAAGAAACCTACCCTTTTGCTGCAGACCACCTGACAATAGTGTCTTTGTCTTTCAGTCCAACCAACAGTTGCTCTGCAGATAATTTTATTTAAACAAAACAGATTATTCTCATTTAACAACAGAAAGATTTAAAATGTTCAAAATTCATTTTCCTCTTAACATAACTGCCTCTTAGTTTAAATAAAAATATTTGTATCTAGATTTCTTCTATTTGTCACACAAGTACGACTTGAAATCAAAAAAACAAGAAAGATGTCAAAATTGTTTTCTAATAGAGAAAATTTGGTTTGAAATTTTAAGTACTGTGGAAGATTCAAAATGGTGCTCATGGTGCTTTTTTCAGTGGTTCATTAGATTATTCATAAAAGTCTTCTGATGCAATTTTTGCCTATTTATATACAGCATATCCACCAGCAAGCTAGCAGAGGACCTGCTGTATGACTGCATACTAATAAAAAAAAAAAATGCTGTTCCTTTGATACTACCACAGCTTAAAAATTTAAACCGTAATTCTTTAGTTTTCATGTACCACGAGTTTTTGGTTTTCATTATGAATTTTAATTCATCCTTCCATCTGTGAAAGGTTCATGATATCTCTTTCATATTACTGGATAAAATTGGTAAAACATATTTCAGTAACTCCACCCCCCAACCCAACAACAAATGCTACAGTATTGAGTTTCTGCTCAAGATACTGAAATCTAAATCATTTGACAAAACTATAGTATATTTTAATCAGTTGCATAGACTGAAATTTATATAGTCTTTCCAATTGTTTAGCACAGATACCCACATGACTGTCTTAGCCCTAAGCAGGTTGTTTTCCAATAAACGTTTAATTTGCAGGCATTACAATACTTCCTGTCCAGTTTTAACACACCTACAACATTTTCAATCTCTCCTGGAATATCATATTCCTCTTCTTCATCAGCTTCATTAGCAGCAACTGTTATCATTTGATTCTGCACAGCTGAACTCTGAGCTTGCAGATTGGCAGCCAGAGATCGACAGCCACGCTGGTATCTGCACAAGAAACAGACATAGGTAATTTATTTTTCTGATTTAAGTTCCAACTGAAATAGGTACATACTGTCATAAAGCCTGCTTGTCAAGTTACTACACCTCCCAGTGTACAGCTCTCCAGTTATTTAGGGGTTGCTTTAAAGGAAAGGGAAAAGTATCCCATTCTCCTCCCTCCTGACCCAGTTGTCTCTTTTCCAAGGTGAGAAGAGCTAGACTATTTAAATGGTTCCTTTTCATTATCTCTCCCTTTCCTGTTTCAGTATAACCTACTTTCCACTGCTGACAATAAAGAGAGGCAAAATTCCCATGCTCTAAAAACCTCTCCAAAAAAAAAAATAAAATTAATAAAATCAACTTATTAAAAATTGTTTTTTAAATGTTAAAGGTAGCTTAGTACTTTCTGCCCAAGCTGTACTCAGATATTTAGCCTGTGGTGTAGATACATTCTTACAAAAGATATACTTTACATGCTAAACTGACTTTTGCCATTAGGCAAGGTACACTCTCCATCTAAAAAGAATTTTCTATGCCTAAGGACGTTCTCAAAAGTTGGTAAAAGAAATACAATAAAAATAGTCACCAAGGGAGCCTGCAATTTTAAAATATCAGTGCGAGAAATCTAAAAAAGAGTTTGCCCTCTGGCAATAAGTAAAACCAGACACCAAAACCTGACTAATATGCAAAACGAAAGTGGGATTGCAAACTACTTTTCCCCTGTGAACTTTCTATCGAATCAGGGTAGAACTATGTAATGGAAAAAGTTATGTTCACTCTTACAAAATTGTACTAAATCAACTTCAGTAACAAAGGTTACTGTCTTCCCATCTTTACCAAGTTATGCATTATATAGGGACAGGCTTCTGCTTGTGTAATGTGCAACATGAAAAGTCAGAAGACTTGGCTTGTCACAGCACTATAGTTTACTATACGAAAATTGAAAAAAAATACAGGAAACTAAATACAGTGGAAGAAATTGACTTTTTCCAAATAGTGCAAATGAAGAATGTATTCATTCCCAAATAACAGAGGGATTTCTTTCTTTCTCTTTTAGGGGAGGGGAGGTCAGGAGGGCAGAAGGCCAGTAGTCAAATGTATGGATTTAGGTACTTTTAAGTTTTTTGAGTGCTTTTGGATTTATTTGGTTTTTTAAACTCTTTCAGCTTTAAACTAACCTCCATTTTGCTACCTTCGGTTTCACAAATGTCAGTCCAAGTCGTTGAACAAGTTTCATCCCTAGCTTGCGAAGAACCATCTGATTACTTTCTGACAGCTTGCAATTATCAAGACACTCAAGTACAGTAGCAGCTGTAAAAGAAAATAAACACTCTAGAAAAATTGGTTTTAAAAAAAATCTCAGTAAGAAAATTTTGTAAAGTTTTGAAAGTTCTTTAGAAGATTTAGATTTTTAAAGGTATTACTGAAATGCAAATGCCTTATTACCTACTTTGTAGTAGCTTTGACACTGGTCAAATAGTGGTAATATCCTCTACCTACCAAACAGGAAGGATTGCTTTAAAGATTACTTTTGACTATGAAAATTATAATGATTCTAGATTCTGAGAGTATTTATGTCTCTAATTCTCACTGGAAGTAACACATTCAAGTATCTTTTGGGGTCTAAGATTTTTCAGTAGTCTAACAGAACCAAGAGTCAGAAAATCTAATTCGTTTACTCTGCAGCTAGTTTCTGCATACTAAGAAAGCATTCCCTTTCCTCATTTATTATTTTCAGGCAGCACCAACTTAATTCCTCTGGCACAGAAATTTTTATGACAATGAATGTCTATAAACATTTAGACATGAGAAATAATGTGTATGTGTAAACAATCAGCAACAAAACCTTTCATTTGGGCACATCAAAGGTAACAAAGTTATTTGTCCAGCAAAGTAAAAAAACATAGACAAAAGGAGCATCTTAGATTAAGAAGTATAAAGTTCCAGGATTTAAAATTTTCACAAGGGACACATTCCTGTTACAAAAAAACCAGTCCTTTTGCATTTTCAGCCTGAAACAATTAATGATTGTTTTGAAGGCTGATCATTAGTTAATAAAAACTAACAACTTGGGCTCTGAAGGACCTAGCATTCTTGCTATAAGCACTGGAAATATGGAACCACACTGCCAAAATACTCTGCAACCTCTTACTCCAGTCTCATATCAGGGTTTTCAAAACACTAAGAGATCAAAAATAGAACAATTGTTTAAAAGGCTGAGAAATTGTAGGACGTGACTTAAAAATCTGTTTTTAAAAAGGCTTATGATTTATCCGGACATACTAAAATATTAATAATACATGCAGACAAAAAGGTAAAGCCGGTAATGACTATTACTTCGATACCTTCCAGCAACCTGGATTTTTTTCCAGTTGTAAAAGCTAGAGAGACTAATGGTGTTGGAGGAAGAGACTGCAGAAACATCAATATTCACAGATAGAAAAAAAATTAAGAATACATAAATATAAACATCCTCCAAGTCCTGCCAACTTGTGAATCACTAACATATCTACAGACCCATGCAAATGGCTTCAGGACTAGTGCTTATTTTAAATCAAGTTCTATGTTGCAAAAGATTTCTAACAGTATCTTCCTTTGACATTTGTCTATTATTTTTTTCTATTTGATCCTCAGATCTGCCATAACCTGTGATAATTAAATATCTTTGATATTTTTTGTCTCTCACATTTTCTTATCCCCAACAGTTTCTGTCTGAATATTTGCTTCTTAGTTGTGAGCATTCTATCTTTTCTATGGTAAATTTATTCATTGGTATGCCCCGATGTTTCTCTTATTACCAGACTCATAACTACTTAATAGTCTTTCTATATGCCATAGGCAAAAACATTTAATTTTACCAGCAGGGTTAATGTTGTGAGCCAAGTATCTTCTTTTCATATCAATTATGACCATTGTGTTGTACAGCTGCATCTTTTAAATTACATAATTTTGTGTTGTACCATATTTTATCTAGCCTGTTTATTATTCTGCTTATCTGGCAGTCTTATTACTCTTTAAGCTTCCACAGTGCTGTCTGCTATTTCTATGCAATGACATTCCTCAGTATTTTCCATTTGTTCCTGACCAGCTGTATAGCACATATGTCATTCCATTCTGTTTGTCTTCACTATCTTATCTCCATCTTTACCCATATCTCAGGCATTTTGTAAGGAAGCGTCTGTATCTCCAACATGGTAACCGGGACAATGAAACTGTTTCCAGCACTAGATCTACGAAGTTTCTTCTTGGAAGTCAAAATAATTCTACTAAGTGAAATCATAAGCATTCTAAAGTGAATTTACATCATTGCTTGATTCCCGTGAATAGCACAAGCCAACATTTCTGGTGCTTTGATAAGCTCCACAAAACTGACAAGTCTTTTGTAGTGTTTTGTAATTAGCCATCATCTTTCCCTACCTCTCTTTACCGCTATCAATAAAAAACAAGCTAGTATTTTGCAGTCAGTTCTGACCATATTCCACAATTCACCAGGAGATGAATATAACTCCAACATGCAGCTACACTGTTCAGAAACTTCTGTGCTCTCCTTTTGGGTACCCGTCTATCCCTAACTGTATCCATTATAATCTCTTTTC
This sequence comes from Haliaeetus leucocephalus, assembly GCF_000737465.1. NCBI lineage: Eukaryota > Metazoa > Chordata > Aves > Accipitriformes > Accipitridae > Haliaeetus > Haliaeetus leucocephalus. The sequence goes on along the minus strand of NW_010973093.1, from coordinate 3,038,724 downwards.
ACTAAAACCTTTTTCTCATTTCAACAGTATCGCTACATGATTCCAGCTGGGTGCTGTACACACCAGGTTCTTTAAACTTGGGTTTTCCAAAGTCCTGTGCTTATATTAAAACTTGAAGATTTTCTGCAAAATTTTCAGCAGTAATATGAATACCAGTTTATGTTCTAATGAAGTTTTAAAAATATTTTCCACATCTTATAGTTTATATGTTTTGTGTTCAGCTCCTGTATTATAGCAATGGCCAATGTGATCACCTGCCAAATCCTTTGATGAGCTGTTCCAACATAACATTCCCCAGTGGTGTCTCTTCCTCCCTCACTGTCATCTCTTCTTTTTCTCCCCTCATTTTGCATGCTTTATAACTTCCCTGTTGATTTCACTCGTTACAGCATCACTTGTTATCGGTTTAATGTTTTTTTACTTTTTTTATTGGAAAGGCTTTAAAAACAGAAATCGGGTTATTACAAACTTACCATACGGTAAACAATCTTCTCTTTTGCCATGTTTAAATAACTGTGCCTACAATTAAAACAGGGAAAACAGACATGAGAATATAGAGATTCTAAACCACAATATATCAAGCATGTAGTTCTAAAATACTTTTTAATGTTCCTGCAATAATCTGTAGTGTTTACTAATTTAAATAGCATAAAAGGAAAAGAGTCTTAGGGTACATTTGTACTTCTTTGTAAGTCAATGCAAGTCAAGGATACTGTGGCCCAGCCCTCCCCTCCCACCCATACAATCATGCAGGCAGCCAACGTTGGCCAAAAAACACTCAAGAGAAAATGGAAGAGAAAAAAAAAGGGGGGGGGGTAAGTGGTGGTGGAATAAAAGACACTAGTTTTCAGCCAGCTCAGCTCTCTGAACCATCCAGCTCAGTGCTTGGTCACACAAGCTCAATGCAGGTGCAACCACAGCACCTATTATCTCAAACAGCTCATGTTGCTTTGAACCTCTAAAAAGTGAAGCAGAATTTGTAGAACATGAATAAGGGCAGAATAACTAGGGGAACTCTATATCCTGTTTGGGACTTCTTGGCACTGAACGTCTCCAAACTGCACAAGCCTAGCTCATGATTTAGACGACCCAGGACACATACACATCAACGCTTTGGTCACTGCTAAGAAGCACGACAGATGGACACACGTGAGCGAGCTTAGTTATTAGTAGCAACCACACACTGACAGCCAAGACACAGTACAGGCTACACTGCTGAGTATTTTACCCTGTTTCTCCAACAGCTTTTGAGATCTCCATGTTAAACTAAACATAACCAGCTACAGAAATCTCTTGACTGCAAGCCTGCTACAAATATACCTCCAACAGGAAAAATTTAATTCCTGTGCCAAGGGATTTAAAGAAGCAAAGAGCTTCCAAAATAATTTTATATACAATTAAATATCCCACTAAGATTAAGCCCCACCACTAGAGTGAGACGAATGGACTATTAACACCTGACAAAAACATGTTACACATTTAAAGTTTCCTCAGTCCACATAGTATGCATCAAAACTACTGTGTTCAGTCACTTATTTTTCCTTGCTTTGCCATTCACCAGAAGAAAAATGTTCCTCAATAAATATGCCTAGGAGTTAAACAAGAACAGACTTACCTTAAAAATATGTACTTTCTCACACATACCAAACACACACATGCCTCCCGTACTGCAGGTGTGGTTAAGAGCAACAAGGCAATAAAAACACCTTTAGGCTATGTACCCATTCTATTTTGTTTTGTTACTAAATTGCATTTTAGGATCCTAAATTAGCACTTCTGATCAGCTCTACTACAAGCTATATAGGGGAATTTGATAATGTATGTTGAATTATTTAAGATTTTTAATGCTTTTATGAGTAACTAGGCAATTAAAAGGCATCCTGTAAAAACTACATTTACAAAGCAGTAATGATACAGAACTACTTCAGGCCCAGAACAGCTAACAGAAATAACTATCAACACAAATGGTATAAATACAGCATAACTTTTATCAATATCAGTATATTAAAAAAAAAAATTCCCCACTAACATACAACTCTGGTTGTATTAGAAAGCCTAAAGAAAAGATGACAGAAAATCTGCAAATCTTTGGCATAATTAAAAAATCTAGAGCGCCTCTAAAATTTTCCTACCTCTTTGCTGAAACATGCAGAAGCTCATCATCTCTTCATCATTTTGTTCCTGTGTTCTGCTTTAAAAACCTATCAGATGGTTTCTTCACAAGATTAGCAAGTTTGTAGCGGATGCTAGGAGATACTGCAGCATTTCTGCAGTACCTTATCTTCACAATTACTTCTCCTTTCTGTATAATAGCCCAGTTAAGAGCAAATACTGTTTTTAAGGCACACACAGGCTGCCTCCAAATTATTAGGATTATATTCAAGCATATTCAAACACAGTATAATTCCTGGAGCAGTGATAATGTAGAGAAACAGCTTTTTAATATAGCCTTGGGAATGCTCCGGGACAAAAACCATTTGGATGCCTACACTCACACTTCTCGGCATGCTGTCTAGGAGCTTCTGCAAAGATGGAATAGAATCCTCAAAACATTTACACATTTTCAGTTTTACATATTTCCTAAATTCTGGCACCTTTCTACAAGTTTCTCCATGAGTTTTCACATCCTTAAGGCCAACTTTGAATTCAGTGCTGGCTCCTCAGGAAAAAGATAACTAGAAGGTACCACCTCTAAGCAAGATGTGGGAAAAAATTAACCAACACACAAGCAGGAAAAGAGAAAACTCTTCAAATATTGTACAAGAAATATTTTTAATGCTTTTCTAAAAAAATTAAGAAAACAGCCTCACACACCTATGAATCAATTTAGAGCAGTGAACCCAACACATTCCATTTCACAACCATTTCTATTATTTTCTGAAGAAAAAAGTGAAACACATTGTTTCCCAACCACAGTTTTGCTACATACTTAAATAACGAACTGTTTTCATTTCTAATATTCAACACAGAACATGTATTCTCAAACAAAATACTGCAAGGATTTATAATATATTTTCAGATGTTAAAATCATGATAGCAACTGCTGTAAATCAACTGAGATATGGATTAAGGGATTTTATTTTGCCAATACAAGTTTCTAGGGGAAGTAAACCTGAACCAAAGACCACCACAGCTACAGTGTTTAAATTAATCACTGAACTGTAAAAAAAAAATGGGCCTTAATATTTACATGATTTTTGATCAATAAAATATGTTATCTACTGATTTTGGAATAAACACAGCTGAAAATGCCAAATGTCTGAAAGGAAAGAAAGTTCTGTTTGCACCCACTAATGCACATTGCAGGTCACATACAACCTTCTACCAGTTTACTAGTGTTTCAGCAAACGATACATCAGGTATTTCTCTGTATCAGCGAGAAGTTTAACAGCCATTTTAAAAACAATTTTTATATAAGTAAATAGGTAATAGCCAAAGTGTTAAGAACTACTCTTCAGATATTCAACACAGCAGGAAATCCAGTGTCTAGGGGTTTTTTTTCTGATTGCAGAAATGTCAGGAAAAGAACTTTTCATTACTTCTTTATGAGTCAAAGCATGTGAAAGCATTCACAAGCCCAAATTTCCCAACTTTTTAAGCTTAGTAGATATATTTTCCAGAGGAAATAAAAGAGCACTTTAACTGATGTTGGCCTTTGGGCGGGGGGGGGAGGGAGGGGAAAGTGGTGTATGTATTTTCTTCCAGCATATGCTACAGTCATGTGTGTAAGGTTAAGTTCCTGTCTCGGAAAAATCCTGCAAACCTAGAGCTTACAGGGGTTATACTAAAAAGAAAAGTACATGATGCATGAACAGAAAACATAAAAAAAAATAGAAAAAAGGACAAATCAGCATTACAGTATTCAGCTTAAACTTCCTGCCTTGAAGGAAGAAAAACATCCAAGGCACACCATTTCAAAAAATCTGATACAAACAAAATAATTAATAAGCTTCGTTTGCCACCTGCATAGACATTTTAGTGTCAGCAACTAACAATACTGAAAGTAAGGAGCCTGTCTATTGGAGTATCCAGGCAATCAAAGTTACGCCATGGTCTCTTCAATTTAATGAGGACATACAGCATACACCAACTTACCCAACCTGTTGAACTGTTGAAAAGTATGTGACTCCCTCTCTTATAAATAATTAAGCCACCTACAAATTAGAGAAAATCAGTGGTGTGCAAGCAATGATGACTGTCAAGTCTGGTTTTGCTTTAGAAATAGCATGGTGCAAGGAAAACAAAGCCTAGTTTCTTAGTAATCACAGAAGAAACACACCACACCTTCCAATTGTCTGCATAACCCACTTTAGGCCCGACCTTCATGAGATATATCAATCAGGATCATCTCCAGGACATGTTCCCCAAGCTATACAAATCACCATTAAGGGTGGCCTGACTGTTTGGTAGCAAGTGTATCTTCCTGCCGAGCAGGAGACACAAGTCTAAATCTACCCTCTGGTCGTAACCAACCAAGTCAAGGATTGGGAGAATACTTTCAGCCTCTATGGGAAGAGAAGTAAATGGTATCTTTCATTACTCTGGAGCACCCCCTAGTAGTCACACAACATCCAGGTCCAGGGAAAGCTATCAGCCATCCCTCCCTCCAGGCCAGATGTGGGGAGGTAAACAAGGTGGGGGAGGGCATGCCGCCAGAATAAGAAGTTCACTTGAAAGTAGAGAAATGGTAAAATAGATTAGTTAAAGCCCTTGTTCCTGCTATGTCCTCAACATAAATAGTACACCTACTGTAGGTCACACGTATTTGTTGGGGTACTGATCATCAACACTGTACTTAAACTGACAAGCTTCAATACAGAGTCCAGTTAAATGGGTGGCAAAAGGAGTTCAGTTTTCATAAGATCTTAGTTATTTATCAGTTGAAAGCCTGAAAAGTTTACACTAACACATGGAGAGCTAACAGAATAGTTCCTTTCCATCTTAACAAGACTACCCAAACCCACAGATTTGAAATACTTGGGAGGAAAAAAAAAAAATTAGCAGCTTGAGACAGCACTATATTTTCAAACAGGAAAAAGAAACAGGCTTATGATAACAGAACTTCTGAACCTTGAACCAGCTGCAATACTTCTGGTGAGAAGGAAGAAAACTCAGAACTATCAGGCAAGGCCACATCAGAATACTCTGTGCCACTCAGAAAGAGAGGAGATACAGTATTACCAGGAAGGGGTCAGTGCCTTTGGTATCTACAGACATAAGAATTTTTTTCTTCTCCTTACATCCACACTGCTTTTTATATACTTTTATCACCAAACCACTAAGCAACAACACATTTTTTAAAAAATAATGCCAATGGACAATCCTAGCATCGCTAATTCTTTGAGAATGCCAAAAATATAGAGACTTGGGAAACATTCTATTTGGAAATATTCTGTTTTTGTGCCTCTGGGTCTGAAAGAATAGAGTTAGAGAGTTCTTTCTTCCCTGGAGCAAAATTTACATAAGCATGTAGCTATTGCTAAATAACTTTTGCATTAGAGACAGCTCAGGGAAATGCCCTGTTCTTAAGACTCTCGAGTTTCATCAGATCACTGTGTAGGGCGTTTTATTTTTTTTAATTATTACTCACACTTGTATACTGAATCACTTATAAAACAAATAAGGTTTAATAAGTTTCAATGCCCAAGGCTACCTCAACATGATGACATCTCTGTCACGCAAGAACTGGGAGTGCTACACCCTGCAGCAATAACTAAAAAGCTGTTTGATATAATGGCAGGTTTAAAAGCAAACCTCCAGACCAAGAGAATTTAAAATGCAGATTCTTGAAACAGGTTAGAAGTTTCCTTCAAGTAAACAAATGTTATAAAAAAATACAGCAATTTCTTATTAATCAAACATTTATAATCCTTCAAATATACAAAGTATTCAAGCACAAAAGTGAATTTAATTCAATACTGCAATGTTAATTTCAACAAGAGGGCAGTTTTAAAAAATGAATCTGAAATACTGTAAGAAAAGATTCCTGCCAGTGCACACCTGTTGTGAAATGATATATTACTGACGACAGGTGTAAAGAAAAAAAAAAGAAAAAAGCATCAGTGGAATTAAAATATGTAATGCAGGCTGCGTGTTTCAACAAGAATCATGAAACAGTAGTACTTGTTCTACACATAATGCTGAGTTAGATTAAACAGTAGCATACCTAATCACCAAGACTTAAGGCCACGAAGAGGCAGATCAAAGTGCAGCAACGTTGAAATACTCATTGTGTACCTAACTTGCAGTTTCAGTTCATTGAAATGCAAGAGTTTCATGTCTTTTTAAAATAGTTTTGCCATGCCAATCTCACTACAAGCTATTTCCTAAATGCAGACCATAAGCAGCATAGTATCATAATCCGACTGAAATCCACCCTGTTAGGGGCAGCCCTAAACTGATCCAATGAAGAGAGAGAAAGACTTTTTAACCCCACCCTGGTGGGTTACATTCCCAAACCCTGTTACATTCCCAAAACCTGCCTTGCTGTACTGACCAGAAACTGAAAAATTGTCTTTTTTCTCCTGCTTGTTCAGAGAGAAATGTCCAGGCAACTACAGTTTGACTCTTAAAGTAACAAATTGCTGGAGGAATCCAAGGCCAAAGAATTTTGAAGCTTGTTGACACAAGTTTTAGTTGTCCCTCCATGAGCATGTGTTCTGCTTCACACACTTAGCAATTACTTATTATGTTTCTGTACTGACTGTTAGAAACTTGCGTGTTTAAGAGAAAAGGTTTACTTATTTTAAACATTGCTTCTATTTTCAGCTGATATTTTTGGTTTAACAACATGCTATTTTTACAAGGGTTACAGAATTCTTAATATTAAACTCTTGAAATAAGTATTTCCTATTCCAATTAAGCACGTCTGCATACACACATACCTGCCTATGTATGATTCTGAAAACCTTTATTCCCTAATGATATAATTCATGCTTACATTGTAGTAACTGAAACTGAAAATTGAAGACTGAATGCAAGAAAAGGCTTTAAAAATTCAGTCTGCTCATACCTATCAACTGGAATGGGAGTTATGAGCTGTAGGACACAAATAAAACTGGCCTGATAAACACTTTCTCCTATCCCACAGAGGCGGAAAAAAATCATACAAATGCAAGAAGCCAGGCTTCTGCTTCCAGGTATATTGTATCACTTTCTAGTTTCGATTCTACTTGTTAAGTATTCACCTGTTTCGCTTAGTATGCACTAATGAACAGGTGGATAGAGCCAAAGCCAAACTCAAAGGAATTATGACAAAACACTAATGTATTATACATCCTACAGGTCTCATCATGCACCTAGCATGGCAAACAGTCAGTCTCCCTTTCCAGATCTGACAATAAAATGATGAAACATCATTCTGTCTTTTGAAACACACTGCAATGCATACAAATAATGCTTCCTCCTGCTTAAGCAGCAAGTCCTAAGTTATTCTAAATATAGATCATTTCTTGTATCTTCTGATTTGGAAGAGCTGCTATAGAAAAAAAACAAAACAAAACAAACAAACAAAAAAAAACCAAAAACACACATCACACATTAGTTTCAGAACTTTGCTTTGATGTTTAGTAACATACTGCATACAAGTCCTCATAGCAATTATTTAAAAAGAGCTGCAAATTTATGCAAATTATAGAAACTCGTACAAACACCAGCAAATCCTTAAACCTGTGCAAAGACTGTACAAGAGCATGTCATTTGACTTTGCTTGCACTACCTTGAGTTTGGTCAACAACAAAAACAAGAACGAACAACTCCACTCACACACACTCCCCCAATCCACCCAAATAGATTTGGACATCAAAATTGGAATAGATACCAGAACTGTTATTCAAGTATTTTAAAATGCACACCAACACTTTTAAGGGTGTAAAACTACAAGAAAGAGTTTATAAAAAGATATTCTTAAAATATACAAGAGGAGTGCTATCATATAGTAGTGGTTCAGGTATTACAGATTTTTTTCCTATGCGTAGTATAAAAATTTTAAAACCCAAACTAAGAATTCAGCTCTCCAAGTCATAAACTACTGTTACTTCACAAGGTAATGAGCATTAAACAAAAAAACTGTTCAGATTAGCAAGGAAAACCACAGGAAACAGTGCATTTTTTCAGACTATTGAAGGACACTAACAAGTTTAGTATGTCTAATTAAAACTATTGAGAACAATATTTTAGTTGAAGAGGAATGGATACAACTCTCAAGTATCACTTGCATTTTGGTTACCAGTTCTGAAAAGTCTAGGAGAGACCACTACTATATCAGAAGCCAAACCTCTTCATTCTGTACAGTTCCAATTTTTTAATTTATTTCAAAGGTTTTGTTCAAAGAAAAAAAAAAACAAAAAAAAAAACCCAAACAAAAACCAAAGCCCAAATTGAACTATGAAATGACTACTGATATACAGTCAGATATTTAAAAGCATTTTTCAGAGTCATTTATCAGTATCTATACCGGCAACTTCACTTTCATTTGATGATGACAAGAATACTTAAAGAAAATACACATACATGGGAAGTTACATCTTCACAACTGTTGTGGAGGAAATTCTAGCTGTATATTATCTTATCCTTTTTTAAAAAACAGGAACCTCTCTGCATTTGCTATTAAAGGCCTACCATAGCAGTATCATATGATCATAAATACAATCATCTATCTTTTAAAGAAAAAACTGTATTTACCAGGGCCTGGAGCATGCCATTCATAACAACAGTCCCCTCCATTGTCTGGAAGGAGGATTTAGATAACATGGAAAGAGTCCAGTCCAGGAAGTCTGGCATCCTTTTTTGCCTGACATCAGGGCGGACAATAAATCTGTCAGAGAAAAAAAAAACAAAACACTGCAGTTACTAACTTTATGACTTTCAATGAAAAAGAACTTTTCCTGCTATCCAAACTGGTTGCAGTTCCTAAAAACAATTCTATAATGGGTATTTTCCTAAATAGCTGAGGGTGGGAACACTCCACACGACCATGGTTAGCCCTTCTGTTTCTGAGCAAGGATCTGATTCAGAATTTCACTTTCACTTCAAACCAACCTGTAAACTTGGATTCTAGAGATTTCTCATCTTAACTGTAAAGCAACAAACTTTCCAAAGGTCCCACATAAAAATTATTTCCATTAGAATTAGTGAAAAGCTGAAACAAATATTCTCCACCATTCTCACCAAGAACAGCTACTCTACAAATCTGAAAATTAGTGCAAATCAAAAATTGGTCCATACTGCACTGTTATCAGCCAGGCCCATAAAAAGTAATCATCAGTGCTATATTTGGTTTTCTGGATATTTGAAAAAGTCAAACACCTGTTATTTAACACAGTAGATGGGTCAGGAGATGCATTTTTACCCATCTTAGAGAGAGAGGGCAAAAGAGGTTCATCATGGTTAAACTACTTCTATACTCAGTCATCACCAGTGCCAGCCAAGCTACAGTTAGGGCAACTGCTTCAGTTACCTAATTTAGTATTCTTAGCATCTAAAAATTAGGGTCCTGTTCCAGCAGAGATTCAGACTAAATTAAGAAACTTTGTTCTCAATGCAATCAAAGTAAACAAGGTACATAGGAAAGCCCACAAAGTACAATTCATAGTGCTTCAACAAGGATGTATGCAGAGCCTGTATCTGGTTACTTTATATACCTACCAATTAAATGGGGAACTGCACCAAGACTTAACTAACAAAGAATATTAAATACAGAGAAAACAGGAAACAGTGAGCAGACATGTGATCACTTGAATGGTCTTCAAAGTCAGCATCTATTGTGTTCAGCAATAAAACAGTGAGGATTTGGGGCAGGGGTTAGTTGAGGGGGGGTGGCTTGTTTTATAACAGAGCAGCAAGGACAAAGCCTTCTTTTGCACAGTAGCACAGGTAAGAGAAGTAACCTGTAAAGTAGATGAACTGGTTCCTAGACCCTTTCTCAGCCCAAAGGAGTTTAAATCTTAATTTCTCAAAGGAGTGCCCTAACCTCCAGACTAAAAGCAAGATAAGGATAAACCTCATCTCCTCCTACTGCAACCAGGTCACTGAGCAGACAGAAAGGAGAATTCATGGAACAAACTCCAGGTCCTTTGCCCTATGAAAGGTAAATTACTTTGGAAAACAGGAAGTCTTGGATCCTGATGTTTCTAAACTTCGCTTGAAATTCATTAACTCCTTGGAGCAGGAACCAGAACCCAGACTTCCTCTTCCTCCCCAAGGAGTTTCCTAACTCAGTGTGTTTAAAGAGTTAGACTCCTGTATCTTATCTCTCTGTCTGTCCTAGGACTTTTGTATTCCTGCCCACGTTAACAGTCGAACTTCAAGAAGATGAAACAGTGATCTCATCTCAAAATAACCATGCCCGTTCATTAAAGAACAGTTTTGGGATGTGAAAGCAGTGAATTCAAATGCACCAAGGCCAAAAGACCTTGGACCTGGGTCTCCTAATTCCTTGTGAAGTGTTTTAATCATTAGGCCATTTTGAAAATGGTGCTTTCATAATAAACCAAATAATTATAAATACACTAAATAGTAATTTTGCTCCCATTACAGCCTTATACACCTTGATGCAGCTGGTACTACAACCAGCTTAATGTAATTCTTATCACCTTATTTGTTATGAATACATACTTTTAATAAAAATTAATTTAGCCAATAAAATGGAGGTGAAGTGAACATAAGACAACTGCTAATAACATCAAATCAAATCCTCTCCTTCTGTCAGCTTGTGACAAGGCAGATAACCAATGCAGATACATAAAAATCCTAGAAAAGCAATTTCCAATTATCACTTCCAAGATGACTGCAAAAACTAATTAGGATGAGGAGACAAACCTACGTTCTGTCACAGGGAAATAATTATGTAACATGCAAGATTATTTATTAAAGACTATTCAAATGATTCATGCATTCACTTAAATTTTGCTCTGAAATATTTCAGAGTAAATCAGAAAAGTACAGGACTAGTCACCAGAGAACTATGATTCTAGTCTCAACTCCTTCATGAATTTTCTGCATGACGCTGTTAGTTCTAAAACAAAAAAGTGTTGGTTTTGTCATCAGATTTGGAACTGTAGCATTATACTCACTAAATACAAGTTTCTAAAGCATTGAGTCCCATGACTGAAGTTCAGAATAAATTTAAAATAAGTATATGGACACTTATTTCCCCAAAAGACAGTTAGGATCTGCTGTACTAAATGTTATATTTAACAACTATTTTGATACAATCAATCCCACAAATTTTGTGCCTCTTCATCCAGAGAAAAACCTTAACACAGACTTTATTGTTCAGACTAGCTACCCACACCGACTATCATCATTTCATCTTGTTCACCCTACAGAGCCTCTGCTCCTATGGCTACACTGGCAAAACTATGTTGGCAGAGCCCCCTAGCGTAGATACAGTATATGCTAGTGTAAAGATTCTGGGGGTTTGCTTGCTTTAAAAAGAAAGAAAAAAGAAAAGAAAAACTAAATTACAAACTGAGCTGAATAAAGCCCTCTTCTGCTAGAAGAATACTGTAACATGTATTGTAATATATACTGGAAAAAAGATAGTGTGTACTAGCACAGTTTATGGTCTTTGTAATTTATTTTCATATGCATCACAAATGAAACCAATCTCTACTAATGCACTAGGAAAGGAAAGAAGAAATACAGAAGTTCATTATTTCAATTTTATAAGCAACCCTAGCATCAGTATTACTGAAGTGACACAAAAAATGTCAGAACAACTGCACCTCTGTCACAAATTACTCAGTGTCTGAACACCAACTGTGTAAGACAATGGGATTTAGAAAGTTCCATTATCCTACACCTGTTTTATTTGATGAATTATTTGACAAGAATAAACCTAAGAAAACAGAAGTATTGTTGTGTGGCTGAGAGAATGAAGAAAGTGACAAGAGGGATATTAAGAAAATAAATTCTAGCATTTCTATTTCCTTTTACGCAACTTAAGGTACTACTAGGAAACATCAAGCCAGTAATACTAGATACTAATTCTCTATTTACCATGCAACACACTGCAAAAATCGGCAACACAAAGTAACTGTATCTTTCTGAAACCCTGCAGCACAAACCAGTCCCTGGAAGGCAATTTGAACAGTATCCTGTTAACAGTGAAGATCTGTATCCCCTGTGATAGATACCTGTTCCTCTAGTAAGCAGAAGAAAACACAGCATTTCCCATAATAAATACACTGTTGGATCTGATTCAAGCAAATTTAACATCCCACATACAGTTGGCAACTTCCAGTCCTCCCAACACTGTCATTAGTAGCATGTCAGACTAAAAAATGGCAGGAGAAATGGGCGCTAACTTTTTTCATTTCTGCCAAGAAGCACAAAAGAGACTTACTTTGAAACCAGTACAGCAGCTGCATCTCGAGCCTTATCACTGACAACCAAGTAACACTAAAAGTAAAAGAAAACTAACTGTAAAAGAATTCATACATTTAGATTTAATAAAAACTACATAACAACTCTGTACATGAATATACTACTTAATACTTATGATTACAAACATTATTACGATTACAAACTGAGCTTAAGATCCCATTTTCCCCATCCCAAAATTTCCCATTTAACAACCGTATCTCAGACAACAAAGTCTCCCTCCTAGTGTCTTTCAAAGCAAGTTTACCTTTACTGAAACATTCACTTACAGTCATATTTGTGCTACTACATGCTTACAAGTGATAAGCCACTAAGTGCTGCAAGTGTAAAAAGCATAAGCTGTACAGGTATTTTGGGGATGGTGTTGCTTATTTTTATCTTAAAGGGATGACAAGTTAGCCACTTCGGCTTACACCTCATGAAACTTTACTACCTTCTTTGAAAATTCTTCATGCCGTCATAGCTTCCAATGTTACTCGTCCTCATTGAATGCTAATTTCGTATATAAATCAAACTTGGTTTTCCAAAAAAGCTAGCTAGTATTTTCAAATGCTAAAAGCTGTTAACATAATCAAGGCATGCATTCATATCAGACAGGCATAAAATAAGATTGTTGTTTGTTTTCCCTGAAGTAATAAACTGTCTCATCTGACACTAAAGCAGCAAAGGACATGCTGGAAGATTCCAAAACTATGAAGAAATTCTTACAGATTAGATACAGGAAACATGGGCTTAAATAATATTCTGAAAAGACAATAATTTATTATATATTGAAAGATTAAGCCTAAGAAAAATATCACAGGTTTCGAAATATTACAAGATGTATTATACTTACTTTTGCTATTTTAAGTATGCGATCCATTGTTGGCACACGAGCATGCCCTTCCGCAGAAGTAATATTTCCATCAAAACGGGCCAGATCAAAAGGAATCAAGCATATCATGGAGAGCCATAATAAAAGCATATAACGAGTTTCCCAAGTCTGGAAAAGAATGGTAAAACAACATATGCACTCCATTTTCTGGAACATATTCCAACAAAGTGCGTGGAGCATAAACTATCCAGTAGCTCCAAGGAACTTTCAAAGTAAGATGATGAAAACTCCGAACCTGAATGCTCTGAAACACCAAAGGAGACAGAACTACCAGCAATTCCAAACAGGAAAACTGTAACAAAATTAAAGCACCCTCCCTTCTGAATCTGAAATCTAGGCAAGTTTATTTCCTTCCCAAAGGAAAACTGCATGTTGCCATTTTCGTGTTTTCTCCTTCCCTCAGCCTATTTGTGCCTCCAGTTACAAATATGAGAGAAATATGTTCTTCTTCCTAATTTCTTATGCATTGGTTTCATGGGTTTACTGAAACAACTTTAGATGTATTTTGAGAGAGAGACAGACAAGAAGAAACTTTTAGAAGTTTTACAGCTGTACATCTACAACAGCAGCAAAGTGGTCAGAATTGATAATGTTTATTAAAAAAATTATTTTAATTTAGAGCAGCAATACAATTATTGTCTTCAGATCCATGATTTTTGTTACTTATAATAGATGATGTTCTCTCTTAAAATTCATCTATTTTAATAAGCCCTCTGGAATTCTTATTTTTCCTTACTAAAAAATATAAGAATATGAACTATGGTATCTTGGGGTTATACTTGATGATCCTTATGTGTCCCTTCCAGCTCAAGACATTCTATGATTCTATGATCTCAATCCATGCTTAAAAAGTCTTTGCGTAAATATTTTTTCAAATCAGAGCTCTTGCCCAGAACATTTCCAGCCAAATAAAACTTTAAATCAGGACACTAATGAAGTGATGTCACAGTTTTTCAAATTGCAAACAGGTGGAAAAAAAAATCTGAAATTCTGTGTTGTTTTTCCACACCCAGGAATATATTATCAAAAGGCAAAACCCCAAGCGATTCATGCCTCATGCCATAACTGTGCAATTTTCTCCAATCTTCACCTCCCTCCTTTCAAAAGAAAAGGAAGGAAAAAAACCCACCAAACCTCACAGATCTGAAGACTGATATTGGGGGGTTGGGGAAGAATAAAACACTTTACAAAATTAAACAAGGAAAATTAACTATTGTCTTGATTTCCTCATCAAAATAGAAGTTCTCATACCAACTTTGACAAAACCGAAAGGTTTAAAAAACAGCCTCTTTACATTAAGAAATAGGAATAAATACATAAAACCTAAACGCTCCGTTTCCTGTGATTTTACTTTTATGACTTCAAGCTAAATTAACGTGACCGTTAATGATATGCATAGCAGGTAGGGAATTTTTCAGTTACTCCTCTTAGTTCAGTATCTTTCACTGCCTTTCTTATTACTGTTGTTTCAATTAATTTGTTCCCTTATATGAGTGGTTGAAGATTTTACTTGCACCGCTACTGCCATCACTTCTAAATCCTTAGATCATATCCCATGAAAGAAAAACACAAGACCTCTGCTTCAATAAGACATTTCTCTTCTGACAAGATGACTTTCTGTCCTGGTTTCAGCTGGGATAGGGTTAACTGTCTTCCTAGTAGCTGGTACAGTGCTATGTTTTGAGTTCAGTATGCGAAGAACATTGATAACACTGATGTTTTCAGTTGTTGCTTACTAGTGTTTAGACTAAAGTCAAGGATTTTTCAGCTTCTCATGCCCAGCCAGCAAGAAAGCTGGAGGGGCACAAGAAGTTGGCACAGGACACAGCCAGGGCAGCTGACCCAAACTGGCCAACGGGGTATTCCATACCATGTGACGTCCCATCTAGTAGAGGAACTGGGAAGTGGGGGCAGGGAGTCACCACTCGGGGAGTAGCTGGGTGTCAGTCGGCAGGTGGTGAGCAATTGCCCTGCGCATCATTTGTAGATTCCCATCCTTTTATTACTACTGATGTCATTTTATTAGCGTTATCATTATCATTATTAGTTTCTTCTTTTCTGTTCTATTAAACCGTTCTTATCTCAACCCACGAGTTTTACTACTTTTCCCGATTTTCTCCCCCATCCCACTGGATGGGGGGGAGTGAGTGAGCGGCTGCGTGGTGCTTAGTTGCTAGCTGGGGTTAAACCACGACACTTTCATACTAAATTCAGATGTTCGGTTAACACCGGCCAGGGCATATCACTGCTTTATACACTTTCTTCCAGATTTTTTTCTTACACTGTTCATCAGCTTTTTCTGCTGGAGACATAAAAGTTAAAAAGTACCGTAAGTTCTCACCTCTGAATCTTTTGGATTCTGGTCTACAAGCATATCCAAAACAGGCTGTAGATCACCTACTTCATGAGGAAACAGTGGGAGGAAACGTTTGTACCCTCTCACCTAAAACAGAAAGTTTCAAAATTTACTAAGCAATCTGGCACTGTCAAGTACTGAGGAAAGAGGAAAGACCCTTTGAGAAGCTTCTTGTGTATGAACCTCATATGAATTAAGGTCTTAAATACCTTGAGATTTTTGTGGTTTTACAAACTTATTAAGAATTAATGGAATGATAATGCTTTAACTTTAAAACAAGGGACCTCTGAAGATTGTCTAGTCCAACTCTCCTGCTAAAGCACCGTCACCCACAGCAGGCTGCCCAGGATCATGTCCAGTAGGGTATTCAGTATCTCCAGGGAAGGGGACTCCACAGCCTCTCTGAGCAATCTACTCCAGTGGTCAGCCCTCACATGCAAAAAATGTTTTCTTACGCTCAGATGGAAATTCCAAAATCCATCTAATTCTTCATCATACTTTACTCTTCTTTTCAACATTATGACTCTTGTTTTACCACTGTCTCAATGTCTGCAATTTTTTTTGTATTCAGACTTTGATTTTTACTACTCTGGTTCATTAAATAACATAAGTATTATGAAAAAGATAAAAAAGAGAACTAATCTTTCACAGTACAGTTTAAAACATTTCATTACATTACTTAGACAAGAATTTATTTATTTATTTTACTATTTTTGAAAAGGTAAAATTTTTTTAAGTTATTTAAACAACAAAGAAAATATTGGGAACTTACACATTTCAGTTACAGAACATTAAACTTGGAGATTTTTACCTTTGTGATGATGTAAAGAAATTTAAAAGCCAGATGAACTAGTGGGGGAGGAGATCCATTGTCCCGTACTATAGCCAACAATGAATTCATCATCCACTCTAATGGAAGGATAGGAAAAGAAGTGAAACAACATGCAGTTAGCTTACAGTTTCTCTTACTTGTAATAACAAAGAGGGAGATAGTAGTCATATAAGTAATGTCAACCACAGCAATCTTGTAATGCAAATATAAACCCTCTAGTTTAACAGATTTTCAAGTATATACACAAAAATTATTTAAAGATGACATTCCTACCTAAGTGGCGATCCAACAAGTGAGGTTGCTCCTGGTACTTGTCCATTATACCTGAAAAGGAAAATATATCTGTAATAAGCTAGTCAAATTAAAGGCTCTTTACAGGCATTAATTGTGAGATACACCCTGATTGTAGACAGCGTTAGCTTAAGATTTCAGTATCCTTGAGCTAAGTGCTGCCACCACCTGTAAGCAAGATCAAAAAGTAAGAAAACTACAGAGAAGTAACTAAAAATATAGTCTGTCCACTTCTGTAGGGCAATCATTTACCTACATTGAATCATAAACTCCCTTCCAGGAGTCTCTCAAGTTACTGCGGACAAATCTCACAGCTAGATGAAACAAGCAATCACTCAGTTTGTTGCTGTCCTTCACTGCAGAGCACTTTGTGGCTCTCCTTTCCTAAGCACAACTTACCAGCGCACCATTTCTGATGGAACTCTGCAAACAGAGGACAACGTTAAACCACTATTTACAGAGACTTAATATATACAGCAGACTGTAGCTGCTCCAGCTGTACCAGCTTTACACTGCACTCCTACCCACACAGCAACTAGAATGCTGCTTTACACCTTTCTGACTTGCTGTTCACATCTTCTTCATTAACATACAGAATCCCACTGTTCTATTTGTTAGCATGTCAAATTACTGATTGTTTTCAAAAACACATGCACAAAGATATCTCAACATCAAGAAGTGTAGTAGCATGACACTTTTCCAACCCTGAGGCTAATACAGCCATGGGGAAATTCTCCCTGGACACACTGGGTTTCACCACAAGGCTATCTTCCTTCCCATGCCTGGAACATATTTAAAGATATAGTTCCACCACTGAGGATCTGTACTGAGACAGGCTATAGGCATTGCGTAATTCTTATCTCTTTCTTTTGAGGTACCTGACTATAGCAGAAAAGAAAAACAACATAGTACTACTTTGCAAGTGAAGGTGCTCTTCACAATTCTCAGAGCTAGTTTTTTATTTTTAAATAGAACAGAGGAAATTATTCAGCAAAGAACAAAGAATCCTTGACAAACTTTAACCTGGATAAATACAAACTGTAGCTATTACTATCTGTGCTCCTCAAAACTTTTCACATTACTTACTTTATCTTGCTGCCAGTAATATCTTATCTTCCCTTTGGGAATTGACTTGGGGAAAAATTGAAATTGAATATTGAAAGAAAATATGAACAACTTGCCACAATTTTTAGAAACAAAAGCATTTTGATTTAACCCTAGAATCAATGAAAAGCAGCTACAGAAATGAAAGCTGGACTTCAGAAGAGATCATCAAGTGATCCAGTATTGTGCTGGAGATTGTCTCAGTCATTTTAGATAATTGGTCAGAAAATAGCTTTTTAATCAGAAAACTAAAATATTTTCTTAACTGCTCTTCTTCCTTGTTTCTCTCTCAAACAATTTTGCTCTCTATCGCTTTTCTCCACTTGTCACATCAACACTTTACGATTTAAGGATTTAAGACATAATTCAACTTCAACACTGCTGTAGTTGAGTAGTGGATGACACTGCACAACCACTTTCAAGACACCAGCCAGTCCAACAGTATCCTTGCAGTAACTTGTGCAATTCCACTGGGATACCACAGTGCTGCCTCCTATCAAGCGGGAAGCCTGAGCTCCTAATCATCACTAACTTCCCATTGTAATTAATGATACCTTAAACTGTGTACAAATAACAGAGCTAGTGAATACAGTAAATTCCATCAACACTCACAGCAACAGCTCTCAAGCAGAAGTGGAATTTAACAGCAAATTCCTTATCTTGCCAAATTGTTTTCCCAAATCGCAGTCTGGCAATCTAAAATAAAACCCTAAATCTAAATGCTGAAGAGAATGAATTGAAAAAAAGTTCTTTTAATACTACTATTCAAAAAAAATCTTCCTAAATTTTCCTACAAAATTATAGTTGCAGATTAAACTATCTTCCAAACTTCTGTTTCTAACAGATCACCAAAAAATGAGCATCATATGTTTTTGTGAATGCTTTAGTGACCTGCATTAAAATCCTCTGTAACTGATGATTAATGTGTTATCCGCATAGAGATTAAAGGTATTCCCTAAGCTTCAATGTTATATCCCACACATTTGGCCTGTTACCCTATATAGGACATTTTGCTCAAGAAAGATCAAATGATACCTTATGACACTAAATATCATAACTGAATACTGAACAACATGTACAGTACCTATCAATTTTAATTATATTGACACTCTATTTACTGGGCAATGATATGCATTCAGAAAGTTCATCAATACAATTTAAATACACGGAGACAGTATATATGATATGAAAGACAAGAGAGGCACAGCAAGATGATTGGATGGAGGAGATGATGGCCTCTCAGACGCTGAGATTTTTTTCAGTGATATCTTTTCTATCCCATTAAAGTCTACCATTTCATCTGTGATACTGAACGATCAACACAAATATGAGTGTTCTTGCTACATTTTTCTGAACAGCTACATGTTCACCATTAACCTCCTCAGATGGTACAGTCAGTTAAGTCAATCCAGTATAATACTGCCAAGTAACTTCTGCAGTGTCAGATTTCCAAATTCTAGGTTTTCTGGTTTATTGTTTGCCTACCTAGTTTCTTTTTGTCAAAAACACAGACACTGGATCAATATCTTGACTGTAAATTTTTGCAATTCCACTATTTTTGCAAAAGTACCTGCAAAATACTAGTCCACTTAAATTGATTTGTAAATATATGAAACTTTTGCAAATCATCTGGTCAGAATATTGGATCCAATACACAGATGTGCATTATAACAGGCTAATTACCTAGGACACTACTACATGCAGGTAATTATACCACTTCTATATTCAGCTGAGGTCTAGAAGCAGAACAGCTGTCATTATATGGCACAAAAGCTCAGTTACTAAGTCAGATCCAAGCTGCCTCCACTCAGAAACAATTACATGATCTGTATGGATTCAGCTGCCCTTCATATTTCCTATGAAATATAAGAGTAAAAATATGAAATTACCACTTTAAAGCTCCAAATGTATGCATTTTGAACAAGTAATTAGGTACAAAACTGGCTTTATTTGACAGACGTACAGACCTTAACTAAATTATTGCCCGCATTTGAATAGGAAAGTGGAGGCTAAACATGGGTCAGAATGTAGTTAGATACTGCAAAATAATGCAATATACATCTGGCAAACAAAACGAGTAAAAAAATAAATCTAAACTACCTGTTGATGAAGTTCCAGCATTATCACTAATCCAAAATTAACGGTTTAGTCCTTTTTTGGTAAGAAGTTCCTTTAAGCAATACAAAAACACACTCCGTTTGGATGACGTGCTTACCTATGAATTTTTCCACCGTCATTTCTCGAGTCACCAGATCCCCAAAGACTCCCTTCAGGTTACCGATGAGCCCCCCGACCTCCTGACTCTCTGTGAAGCTCTCCAGGATATTTCTGGCGGAGATGACACCTGGCTCCTGGCTCCCGCCTTCCTCCGGCTCCGACGCCGCTCCATCCATCTCGCCCAAAGCCATGCCCGAGGCCGGCCGTCAGCGCTCCCTGCAACAGCCGGGCAGAGTTAAGAGCCGGTGGGTCACGCCATCCCTCCCGCCGGGCGCGGAGCAGGGTACGCGAGGCAGAGGCGACCCCTCCCCCGCCGCCGCTCGGACGGTCCCTCAGGCGACACCGCCG